>NW_017307092.1:279934-334715 GCF_000935625.1 Nanorana parkeri
TAAACCTTTAAACATCTTACTAAAGAAATGTGTTTGCTGATTCTGTCGGCTTCAATCTTGTGCCTTGACTCTTGGGGGCCTTTCATGTGAGTGTTTTGCTGTCACCTGTGGTTCCCCAGCGTTGTTAATGTTTAAAATGTAACTTATGGAATTGGTGCTTCATTTCAGGCCTATTCTGCCTGTTATTCAGTAATCTTTTCATGGTCCTAAGTATACAGCATTGTGTTAGTGACAAGAGCCTGCTGTGCTATAACTCTGAGCACATGCGTATGTGGCTTCTAGTTTTTCAGCATGGCTGTTAGTGTCTAGCAGGTTCTGACAGGTGCTGTTTAATCACATCATTCTCGTCAGTTTCTCTGTGGATCAATTACCAAATGGCATTTAACCTCCTTCCCCAAGAGACCAGCTACATTCTATAAGGTGAGGGTCAGGTATGTATGAAGATAAAAATAAAAAAGAGTGTGCAAATACATGGTCATAATGAATTGTAAATCTCTTCAGGCCTATTGCCAGCACTGTTCCTCAGAGTGCATATGCAGGGGTTAATGGATTGTAAATCTCTCCAGCCCTTTGCCATCACTGCTTCTCAGAGTGAACTTCTGGATTATCACCAGTACTGCTCCCCAAAGACAGAGGAAGCTGCTCAATTTGGGATGAAAAGTCCTCTTCAAGCTGTGATAAAGCTGCTACACATGCAAGATCCGGCTATTAGAATCCAGCTAGCGGATTGGATCACAAGGATTGTACAACCTTTAAGCAGCGCTTGGCCTGCGATCACCTGGCAGGATGCTGTGCCAGGTTCCCCCTGCAGGGGGCAGCAGAGGATAAAGAGGCAGAAAGGTACAGGTCTGCAACCTTACACAGAGGTGATATTCTTCATGAACTGTCACCAGACCAGTCAAGCAGCTACATCCACAAGTTCCCCTCTAATACTATGGCGGTCAGCTATAGAGTTTTGCCCTGGCGCACCCATAGACCAGTAAGGGCACTTACTTGCCAGGGCAGTCCATACTTGGCGTAAGATCACAGAAGCGGACCTTTTGGCTGGCAATAAGGTCTCAGGGGCATGGTAGTTTCTGAATGAATTGACATCGGCAGTGATTTCATAGTGAGGCTGCTATGGATATGCTGCATTGCTCATCCGGGACTGCAGTTGGTACAGATCTCACCACACACACACCAATATCTAATGTCACAGGGGATGGAAGAATTCACCATCCTTCTTTCTTCTTTCAAAACAAACAAAAATTACTCCCTCCCTAGAATAACAAACATTCTTTTGAGGGTTGCTCTGGTTGGTTGTGTGTCCAAATGAAACACTGAGATCTTGAAGGATTTTCGAGCCCTGTATATATGTGTATATATATATTTATACTATTGATGTTAAACTTACCAGTCTGTAGTTCCCAGGTAGGCATCTTAAATCTTTTTTGAATATAGGTACTGCAATCGCTTTACGCCAATCATTTGGTAGCCCTTCTAGCCGGTATGTAATCCCTGAAAATTAGGATCGAGGGTCTTGCTATAACTTTGCTGAGCCCTTTAAGTACACTTGGGTGCTGGTCCTGATAATTTATTGACATTAAGGGGTCTATTCACGAAGCAGCCGAAGGATCTAGCACTTTCTTTTTTTTTCTTTATTCTGACAAAAAAAATACATTTTGGCCATAGGAATGCATTGCTAGATTCCTATTGGCTATTTCAATTTGCAATAGCCAATAGCAAACTAGCAGTGCAACCGCCCTCTGCTGTCGTTCTCTATCAGGTCCCCGCTACTGATTGACAGCAGCAGAGGGCGGGTACAATAGCTAGTTTGCTATTGGCTATTGCAAATTGAAATTTTAAACTTTTTAAACAATTTTTCTGTTCTGCTCGGTACCACAGAGGGAACAAGCAGAACAGCCGAGCCGAATGCAGCTCAGCGGCATTCGGTTATTCACTCACTGCTGTTCGCCATCTATAAGAATAGACCGAACAGCAGCGAGTAGCCTGCCGGAGGTTCGGCTTAGCCAATCCAGATGTTGGATCGGCTGAGTCGAACTCCTTCTGCACTTCGGCTGCTGAGCATGTTCGGCCGACCCGAAGCCACCCGATATACGGCTGAAATCAGCCGTACCTGCCTGAAGTGAATAGCCGAACAGCGTTAGGCTCACTTCGCTTAAGGTCGGTCATTCACTCGGCTGCCCACGGCAGCTTAGTGAATAGACCCCTAAGTTTTTCTAGTCTTTGTTGAACCCTGACTAGCGTCAACACACAAAGCTACTCACATTCTTGTTATATTTATTAATCTTTTATATAAGCAAATCTGCTAAAGACTCTCGATTTATGAGTGCTACGTGTTCGTGGGAACATTAGATTAATTAAGGGTTTATTCACACTATGTTTTGTGACTGGCATTTTTAAGCACCTGATCAATGCCAGTCACCATAAGGGCACATAAGGGATCGTGTTTTTAACTGTAACAAATTCTCATGAGTGCATCATAACTTTTTTCATGATCTTGTCTTATAGTTGGAAAATTGTACAAAAAATCCTGAAAGTAGTAATTACCGGTAGATTGATGGAATAGAATGCAAAAGATTAGATTGAAAAATCAACTGCATACATTTTCAGTGGAAGTCGTATTTGAAATATATGTAATATATAATAATATTTATAGTTCAGTATGGCTCTGATTTTTTTGACAAAAAATGGTGACTCCTCTTTTTCATTATATCAGCCTGCTACACCAGGCATTTATGCTGGAATCCCCATAGTGAGGGCCTTGAGGGTGTATGTGCTCTCTGATGAATTAGAATAAGCAAAATATGCAATTTGGTTAAGCTGACAAATTGGAAATTTAGAGATTTGTAAACCTCTACAGAATCAGCAAATAAATATGATTGTCTAGATTCTTGAATTGCATGAATGAGTAAGGAGGACATAGTAAGCACTAGAGAAGTGGAAAATAATATCAACAATGTTCTATTCTGTCTAAACCTATAAGGTTGTATTATTATGTAAAGGTTGCACTATCCTTATTACTTTGGACATTTTGTTTTCTAGATGTCACTGCGTTTTTATGCACTAATAGATTCTGTTTCAGTGTCTCCAAAGCCAGGCTCTGTAATCAGTATTAATGTAAATTGATGTAAAAAATGCATACTGATTGTTCCATTAAATGGATCACACTGCAGCAAATCACTACATTGTGAGTATTTAAGCAATGCCACTTCTCTTAGAAATATTATGTGGCCACTAAAGAGAGTAATCAAGCTGCTAAGCGAATACATACATTTCTTAATTTTTATGGCCAGGATGTGACCACACAAATCTTAAGAGGTCATCACATATTGCAGATAACACCTATAATTGTTCTGCAGTATATGCTTAATTTAAAAGTAAAACTCTAAGCAAAATGAGAACAAACTGGAGTGCCATATAAAATGAACCATGAAACGTTATGCAGATTGTTAACTGTATAAAGTGTTGATTAAATATATATTGAATGGTGGATCCCAGTACCACATCCAACTTAGCTAAATTTAACAAACATAACATTTTTAGCAGACTTTAAAGGTAATATATATGACACATAAATAGATTTAATCACTTTACTAAATAAACATTTATTTGTAAAAAGATTGACAGTGTAGTATACAATATGTCATTAAATAATAATTTAAATGTATTCAGAAGGATCATCTGAAATTCATACTGGATCAGATAATATCATATAGATCTTATCATTTGTGTCATCATACACGTATATATTATTTTGTACATACAGTTGCTATTATGGAGCAACTATGGAGCAATTATGGTTGCTATTATTATGCTATTATTACTCTAATTGCCAGTACTCTGAGTATGATATTGACTGGGCACTGTCAATGTTTTTACAAAGATATTTGCAATAATAAAAGTGATTGAATCTATATATGTGTTGTATTTGATATCAATCAAGTCCGGCAAAAAGTTTTATATGGGTGTGTTTTTTAAGCAGAAGTGATGCCTAAAGCAGCAATATGGCAAGTCTGGGGTTTGTCTGTAGATATAATGGGGAGAATTTAACAAAACTGGAGCAAACTGAATCTAGAGCAGATGTGCATGGCAACCAATCAGCATCTCTCTTCAGTTTGCCCAGGTAAGATTTGGTTTGAAAATGAGAGAGAGAGAAGCTGACTGGCTGCAGTGAAAATCTGCTCCAGATTTTGTTTTGTTTGTTTTGGTTTTGATAAATTCCCCCCAATGTATATAAGAAACCTAGGAGTTGATTTACTAAAGGCAAATATGCTGTTTACTTTGCAAGGGATATGCCTTTTGCATGGGATGTTTCCCCTTAGCTTGGTGAATGCGTTAAAATTTTCCTTTGCAAAGAATACCCAATAAGGTGCAGGAAACCAGTGGCGTAACCAGAGTTATGGGCGTCCGGGGCAGAACATTTTTTTTCGCCCCCCCCCCCATATTATATAAACATCCACTGGAACTGTACCCCCCACCCCCACAAATATCAGCTAAGGAACTACAAGTCCAAGCATGCCATTATTGTCCCTGTACACCCCCCCCACACACCCAGGGAACGGCAATATCTGGTTGTTGTACAAGGGCAATGAGGGCATGCTGGGACTTGTAGTTCCCTAGCTGATATCTTAACAGGTAATAACGTATCTTCTCAGAAGCTGCACACTGCACGCGCCAGTTTAAGTAGTAACCAGCACACGCTGTATGCAACTTCTAACAGCGAACGGCCGCCCGATGACAGCCGGGTGATTGTGTCAGAGAGAGGGAGCCAGGGGCTTCGTTTAGCGGGGGCCGTGACGGCGCCCCCCCTCAGTCCTGCGCCCGGGGCAAGTGCCCCCCTCGGCTGTACGCCACTGCAGGAAACTAAAAAACAACAACATTATTTTGCTTGTGCATGATTGGATGATAGAAGTCAGAAGAGCTTCACCTCGTTCACACAAACTAGTAAGCACTAGAGAAAATCTTTACCTGCAAGATGCAAATTCCCTTGCAAAGTGAAGAGGCTATTTGTCTTTAATATATCAACCCTATTGTTTTACTGAATTCAAGTTAGATTTGGAAATGTATTCAGATTTGATATTTTTTTTAGTTTATAGGATACTTCCTTTTTTTTGTCCCCATAGAGTCCTCCCCATGCTTTCATAAGACCTTTGGCACACTGTGTTGTCAATGTTAATGGATTGCATTTATAAGAAGTACACACTTTTTTTTCACCAATTTTTGATTATCAATTACTTTGGGTTTTCAGTACATGTAAATACTAGCATATGCACTGCCTATCAGGTATTTCACATATAGGCTTTCTAAATGTTGCCTTATGTAATTGATGGCTAAGCAGCCATCAATGGCCAGCTGAATAATGATCACATCAGCTCTAGTCTCCCTCTCATTCCAGGACTACAGGATGACGTCCTCCCGACATCCACATCCCCGCCCACTTTAGATTGGCAACAGCTGCTGCCTGCATCCTGTAGTCCTGGCTCAGGTCGGGAGAGCGCACACAGACGCCATGTAACATTCCAGAGAAGAGGCAGTCAGCTGCAAAACGGAGGTTCTCCCCAGCATGAGAAATAGAGATAAGGATTTAAAAGGAAGAGCAGCAAAGAGAAGAGAAACTACCATGGATTACAGTAAGGCACACATTACAGTATTTTATGTTAAAAAATCTGAGGGTTTAATGTCACTAAGAAAATCATGTTCATACTACACCTATGACAGTAAAAAAGGCAACACAATCTGTGCACATATTACTGAGCACAAACTGGCGTGCTCGCAAAAAAGCAATGATACATGTTGAAAGTTTGGTTCGTAAATGTTGTAGTGCCACTCAAAATTGTTAGCAAATACATTTTGATAATGTTTTTAAGATGGATTACTTCTTGATGCTAGATTTCCACACATAGGATTGTGGGAGGAGGAACATGTTGCATGTTGCATATCTGCCACTTGTGTGATTTTCAACTGGTTTACCTACAAAACAAACTTTTTTTTGTTCTTGTGCATTGTCATCAGCCATACGTAAGCTCTATAGATTTATTCCTTGTAAAGTGGTCTGCCTCTTTAAAAGTAACTGCTATATAGTGGATAATTCCTTTTTAGGCTGTGCTAACTTTATTTTTACACCAGTTTACATGGTAGTGAAGTGTCCAAGATGTTTGATCATGATGACATTGCTGGAGGATGTAAGAATTGATGCTGGATGATCCTACGGAATGTGGTATTATTACTAAATTTTGGCATGTGTGAGTGTTTTTCTTTTTAATAAACAGCTCTCTGAGAGTGTCCATGCATTTATTTATGTAAAGAAGGGATGATTAAGGCACCTGTACTAATTTTGCTAAGTTTGGAGGCCTTTTTGCCAATTGTCCTGCATCCTCTTGCCTTATAGAATGTGTGTAGAATGGCCTTTCCTCTTCAACATATGGTCAAGATGTCATTTAAGGGGGAAGGAGGGCTTTGTGGAGTCAGTTTCCTCATGCTGTTCACTCTTTCTTTACCACCCGAGCTACATGCCTGGGTAAAGTGTTTTTTTCTGTGTGCAAAATAGCAGGTGTTTAAATTTTTAGGGAAAGTAATTTTGTTATGAAAATTCTACAGTAGCAGCACTCGAATTACAGACAAATTCCTATGCATGTTACCAGAAAGATTTGGGTTCTCTTAATTGTTCTCAATCCAGCTGTCCAAAAGGCCAGTTTCTTGATGATTCTTTTAGACTTAATATAATTTCTAAAATACATGTACACTAAAGTGTGTGTGTGTGTGTTTGCTTTACAAGGCTAAAAGTGAATGGCAGCATTATTGTCAAAAACAAAGATAAACAGCTGGCTCTGCCTATAGTTCTATAGAACCTCATAGTTCTCCTTTAAGGTCAGTAGGTATAGAGCATTCCATCTGTAATTGGGTAGAAATTTGGCTTAAATACCCTATTCAGGGAGCGGTGATCAATGATTCATACTCTGAATGGTCTGAGGTTGTTAGTGGTGTCCCCCAAGGTTCAGTGTTGGGCCCCTTACTGTTTAACCTATTTATAAATTACATAGAATTGGGGATTAAAAGTACTATTTCTGTGTTTGCAGATGACACCAATAGTCCTTACAGGATGTCTCCAACCTACAAGCAGACCTGAATGCACTGTGTGATTGGGCATCTATTTGGCAAATGAGGTTTAATGTTGATAAATGTAAAGTTCTGCACTTGGGGACTAAAAACATGCATGCGTCATACGCTCAAGGGGGAGTATGTTTGGGGGAGTCAATGATGGAGAAAGATCTGGGTGTTCTGGTAGATCATAGACTGAATAATAGCATGCAATGTCAAGCTGCAGTTTCTAAAGCAAGCACAATAATTTCTTGTATTGTACGAGGTCTAGACTCCAGAGATAGAGACAGAATCCTGCCCCTGCACAAGGCATTAGTAAGACCTCATCTGGAATATGCAGTTCAGTTTTGGGCACCAGTTAACAAAAAGGATGTTGCGGAACTGGAGAAAGTGCAGCGAAGGGCGACTAAACTCATAAGAGGCATGGAGGAGCTTAGCTATGAGGAAAGTCTAACTGACCTGAATTTGTTCTCTCTGGAGAAGAGGCGATTAAGGGGGGACATGATCACCATGTATAAATACATAAATGGTCCATATAAAGAGCTTGGTGCCAAATTATTCACGTTAAGGTCACTCCAAAGGACAAAGGGGCACTCTTTGCGTCTGGAGGAAAAGAGGTTTAACCTTTGCATACGGAAAGGATTCTTCACAGTTAGAGCTGTGAAAATGTGGAATAGACTCCCCCAGGAGCTCGGTTAATTGTTTTTAAAAACATCTGGATGCATTCTTAAATGCACAGAATATTACTGAATATTGAGTTCTTATAGGTATATTAGGCATCAGAGATTGTTGATCCAGGGAATATCCGATTGCCTTATGGGATCAAGAAAATTTTTTTTTCCCCTGTTGGGGCAAATTAAACCATGCTTTATAGGGTTTTTTTTGCCTTCCTCTGGATCAACAGGGGGTAGCTGTTGGCATAGCGTTCTGTTGAGGCTTTTCTTAATTTTTTTTCTCTGTATCTCTATAGGTTGAACTCGATGGACTTGTGTCTTTTTTCAACCTGACTAACTATGTAACAAATACACAAAACAAGCTAATTCAAGATTGTAAAACAATTGCCACATGCAGTAATTTGTTTGCAAATATTCTTGAAAATATGGAAATTTTCAATAGAAAACACCAAATCAGCTCTGAGCATGGTTTTGAGGGCAGAGAGCACGATCTGCAATGCAACATGCCAATAGCTCATGCATTCTCTTGGGCATAGATCAGAACATTTTCCATAGAGATCAAGGAATGCACAATTTTTTTTTAGGTCAAAGTTGCGTGAAACAGCATGCGCTCATGGGCACTTGCTTTCTCCAGACCGCCGTCTGTCCAGCGCTCCTCAAGGTATTGGTCTTTTACTTGTGCTTTTGCTATATCTATGGCTTTTTTTTTCTTAAGTTTACTGATGCACAGTTTTGTTATCTTTAAATTGATATAATTTGTAAAGTTTTTGCATAAGATTTCCTGCACTGAACAGTCTTTTTAAATTTCTCATGGCACTATCTGTTTGGTGTATTTCTCCACCCCAACACTCTGTGACACATAGGTATGTGAATTTGGGGCATTTCTATTGTTTGCCTCTGTCATATTTAAGAATTCGGGGCTACGGTTTATAAATGTGCACTGGCATTTTTTTGGTGTGTTTTGTAATACGATTTCATGCTATAGGTGCATTTACATTCATGAATCAGGCCCACAATCTCTACTCTTGCATGGTACAGGACAAAATCTTACTCCTGTCTTTTTAATCAACAGATCTATGCCTTAGACTAGAAACACTCTCCAAAATTACACCTGTCAAGAGAGAAAAACATGTCCATACTGGCCTACCTCTGAAATTGATAATTGCCTGGCTTCAATAGTTTAATAAGGCACTGCCTGGAAAATGTAACAAATGAAAGACAGAAAAGAGTCAGAATTAGGGGTCAACCGATTATCGGATCTACAGATAATTGGACCAGTTTTAAATATCGGTATTGGTTAAATTCACCTCCAATGGTGATAATAAAGGTGTGAATTTCAGGTTTAATTTCTGCTTCAGGTCCCCTCCTCTGCTGACTGACAGGAGGCAGTGTGCCAATGCAATATCCAGCCTGCCATTGGCTATTGCAATTTGAAATAGCCAATAGCAGGCTGGCTATTGCTCCCAGCCACTGTGGATCAATCAGCAGAGCAGCAGACCTGAAAGAGAACTTTCTCTTTCAGGTCCACTCCTCTGCTGATTGACAGCAGGCAGTAGGCAAGTGCAATAGCACACAACACAACAAATAAACCCTTTTATAGGGGCTAAATAAAGTATACCGCACATGTACCGCCGTGATTTAGTGGCAATGGTGAAAAGTGGGAGTTCCTATAGAACATTTGAGACACAACTTTTCAGATCTTCCATAGCTTCCTTTGCATTTGGTCACAGGACACCTCAAAACTACAATAGGAGTCCCAGACCACGAACTGCCACCAATCCAGCATATTTTCTTGTCAGGGAAATGCCCCCCAACCCACCAGTCTAGTCATCTCCTTCTATCACTATGGTTAACATAATGAAAAGATTATAAAAGAACATGTGCACCCTAATAATTTAAAAAGAAAAAAACTGTATAAAAAAAGCAAAATATGTTTCTTTTAAAGCACTGGAATGAAAATAGAATGTGTAAAAATGACCATGACAATATGAAAGGTATATGACATTTACAGATGCTTATTTGCACTTGTAAGGACAGCAATTATTTGGTGGTAATTGCCATCAACATTTGATATACCAAACAAATAAATTGTGATAATGCACTTATTATGGCATTTAATAGATGGCTGCAGAATTTGTCATTGTCAAGATGGTTCACGTTTTCATAGCTATAGTAATGACACTTTTTTTTTGCAAAAAGGGTATTAATATATAATCGATAGGCAATTACACAATAGTTTAAATGAGCAAAAATGGTTTATGTTTTTAGATTGACAAGACTTATTTTCATGGATGCCACTGAAAATATGTCAGTTACAGTCATGTCTTTAACCATTTAAAACTTTTGCTAAATAGATATTAAAGTTAAAATCAATGTAACAACAAACCGCATTAATGTATTTAATGCAATTAATATTATGTCATTCAAATTGTTTATTTTCATCTTTAATATAATTTGCAATTTAAAATATTACATTAATGTTATCATTACAACTAGCCTTGCTATCAACAAGTTAACCTACCTACATATTAAAGTGACATTAAACCCTCAGATTTTTTAACATAAACCAATACTGTAATGTGTGCCTTACTGTAATCCATGGTAGTTTCCCTTCTCTTTGCTGCTCTTCCTTTTAAATCATCATGTCTTCTCATGCTGGGGGAGAATTTCCCTTTGCAGCTGAGTGCCTCTTCCTGTAGTGCTGGTTCAGATTGCAAACCTATACAAACCTATACACAGACACCGTGTATCCATTTCAGAGACAAGGCAGTCTGCTGCAAATCAGAAGTTCTGCCCAGCATGAGAACAGATACAGATTTAAAAGGAAGAGCAGCAAAGAGAAGGGAAACAACCATGGATTACAGTAAGGCACACATTACAGTATTGTTTTATGTTAAAAAATCTGAGGGTTTAATGTCACTTTAAGTTTCTACAAAAATGTAAATAATTTTGTAAGTGTGATAGTGTCTGTTTATTAGTATTAGCACACACATGCTGCAGCCTATTTTAATTCACTAACTCTCTTATTCTTTTGGGGGACAGGATGTGGGGATGAGGCCCTTCTCCCCATCAACATCGGGGCGCCTTGCAAGGGGGGAGGCTTTGCGACACCTCCTTGCAAGATATCCTCCCACTGTTGAAGGCATGTGGTCTGTGGCCAGGTTTAGGAAGGGGACCACACTCTCACCCCCCCCCCCCTTTCCTGGTTACCCAGGCTACATGCCTGAATAATGGTGGTTTATCCATTTTTAAGGGGACCCTGCACCATGTTTTTGTTTTGTTCTTTTAAATCTGTCTCTGGCCCTTAAGAAAAAAAACTTACAGGCAAAAACAGCATGGGGTTCCCTATATTATTCATAAAAGACCCTATTCTAGGACAAGGGAGGCAGTGAGAGTGTTCCCTCTTGAACCATACTAGGCCACATGCTCTTAACATTGGGAAGATACATTGCAAAGGGAATGGCAAAGCCCTCATCCCCACATTCTGTGCCCAAAAGGGATGTGGGGGTG
Source organism: Nanorana parkeri (assembly GCF_000935625.1). NCBI lineage: Eukaryota > Metazoa > Chordata > Amphibia > Anura > Dicroglossidae > Nanorana > Nanorana parkeri. The sequence continues at coordinate 291,220 of NW_017307092.1, forward strand.
TGCAGGGGGGGGGACCATGACAAAGTCCTTTATTAAAAATACAATGTCCCTAATGTATATCCAACATCAATCAGGTGATCCAGGGGCATAGATCAACATCAATCTTGATGATTCACTGACTAATGATGTTGACCCACTGACATGATGACCATCTGCACCTGACAATGGTCACTCACTGCTACTCCCATCTAAATGACATGCTGCTGCATGTCGGCTAACTGGCCGAGAATTCTGGGTGACATCATTGAAAAAAAAATGTTTACAAATAGAAACAAACCAGCCCAGGGGCTTATCAAATTTAGAATTAAGGGGCCCCAGATATCCAATCCACCAGGTTACTCATTCAAAAATAAAATAGTAGAGAAAAAAACTCACACTATAAAAATGTCCTTTATTAGAACAAAATAAATGAATGAACAATGCCCCCTACTGTAAATCCAATGTCAATTACATTGCCGAGTGATGTATACACACATCAGTTGTGATGATCTGTCCACCAACGATGATGGCCTGTTGACACACCAACATGCCAGTCCGATGATCTTTATCTGCCACTACTACAATTGCAGCTGAATGTCAACAAACAGATCAAGGGTGCTGAGTGACATCACTAGCCAAATATGGTAGTGCTACACTGCAAAAAGATGACAGGCAAGCTGGGTTCCGGTCGAACTCATGTTTAGCTAAACACAAAACTTATCCTTAGATCTCCACATTTTAAAAAGGTCTTATCTTTTGTAAGACAACTGAATGGAACATGCCTTAGATGACAGCGCAATTGAGGTGGAGGTGCTGATTTACTAAGCCCAACACACGCACGCACGGACTGCGTGCACGTTTTAACCTGCAAAATACATGTTCCTGCATCGAGTTTGACGCAGGATTACATCGATGGAGCCTTTTTTTATATTAAAGGAATAGTCAAAAACGGCATGTTTTTTTTTTTAAATAAAGGATTTTATCAAAAGTCTGGTCTTGTGACTTAATATTTGATTTTAACCCTTCAGTGAATGGGTAGGGGTACAAGTACCACTTACTCATTCACAAGGGGGGGCAGCATCTGAGTGTCCCCTTATTTAAAGGGGTACCCCGATGCAAATAAGCCCACTTGTGGGGCAGTAGCTCTAACCCCAGAGCCACTGGGCTTCCCTCAGGTGAAGTATGCTCATAGTTGTTGCACATCCCCAATGAATCCTTGGAAATACAATACGCCATGCGCGCGCGTTTGTGATATTCATCAAGCATCTGCACATAAACACGCCATGAATTACGCTTCTGCATACGCTTCCGCGCCAAGCGTATATGCGCGCACGTGCACACAGTCGGTGTGTTTTTGCATGGCGTGTTCAGGGCGTGTTGATAGGCTTAGTGAATCAACCCCTGGATGTCATTTGTGATTCAATATTAAGCAGCGTTTTACTGCCATTTGTGATTATATCAACTGAGATATGACAAGCATGTTATGCTGAGTAACATGGTTGCTTTATATAATCGGGAAACATTTCTTGTACTGGATTAATACCATCTGAGTGGTATTTGTGTATGCTTTAGAAAGTTCGGCTGCACACCACTTAGAAAATCATATCTATGCTGGACTAACATCATCTTAAGGGCATTTGCCTGTACAATGCTTGTGCTGTATTAAGATGATTCTAGATCTGATCTAGAAACAATGCAAACGCAAATTTGTATGTGGTAAAATAATGCTATATACTGCTTAGAAGATAATGTTGTGCTGGACTGACTTTATTCATCTTATATTATTACAAAGGGGTTGCATGAAGTCAAATTAACCGTACTGGAGGTGATGCCATAATATTAATCCAAGTGAACAAAATTAACTCAAGTTGATCAGTTACAATTTCACCGAAGAATAGTGCAAACGTCAGAGTAAAAGTAATATGCTGTCACAGGTTTATAAAAGCAATCAAAAGGTAACACTTTATCGTAAGCATTACAGTGAAATTGCACATTAAGTTTGTTAGTTCCACTAACATGGATAACCACAGTTATCCTAATTGACATTGGCTAACATGGAGCAAAATGAATTGGAAATAGAGGATAGTTCTTATTTGTAGGTTGGAGTATAAAGACCATAGCCTTAACACTTAAGACAATACAGTTTTGTCAGCATTTTTGGGCACAGAAAAATTCTGCACAAATAAACTGTATAAATGAGACACATCAGAAAAATGTGATAATGCTGAATAATAATTTTGGATTTTATATTGTTTAAAATGAACGTATGTCTTTCATGTTAAGCTAACCCTTGACCTTTTAAAGTTTGATCCTGACTTCCCTTCACCAGTGCCCAATTTTTAACCCCTGGAAGGCACTGCAGAGTGTATTTTATTTATTTGTTTCTATATTTACCTCTTTCACATGTCTTTAGGCCAGGCACATGAGTTACAAGGTCCTCTGTCTCTTCATCTCTTCTCAGATGTTGAATATGGTTGGGCTCGATCATGTGGGGAAGAGGCCAATGGGGACAAGGGCCTCTTCCCCACAAACCCTGGGACATTGGTTGTGGGGTGTGGGCAGGGGCTTATTCACATCAGGGCACCCCTTTAATAAAGGGGCACCAAGATGCCTCCCCCTTGTGAATGAGTAAGGGGTACTTGCACCCCTACAGATTCACTAAAGGGTTAAATAAAATTTAAAAATAAAAAGTCCAGACTTTAAAAAAATCCTTTATTTTGAAAAAAAACAAGACATGTTATTGACAAGTCTTTTATTTAAAAAGCAAACATTGATCCATCAATGTAATACAGTGTCAATCATGATGTCCAGTGTTGTCCACGGCGACTACTCAATTAAATAAAAAATAAAACAATAAATAGAAATAATAATAAAAAAACAGACGACCGCTGTCCCGTTGCTGCGACGGACACCCACCACAGAATGGCATTTTGACAGATGCCAGTAACATATAAACATTTGGGCAGAACTAGCAGTGACAGCTAGCTCCGCCCAACTGTTCACAGTTGTAACAGGGTGAGCCATGATTGGGCAGAGTCATCATGACTTTGTCCAGTCATGGCTCTCACAGTTATCTTTGCCCTGATTGGGCAAAGTCTTGCACCTCAGCTGTGGTCAGGTGCAAGGCTTTAGCCAATCAGGGCTCAGGGTACGATGAACACACGAACTGCTGATGTTTGAGTCAAACTCACGTTCGGCTTGAAAATCGAGCCCAACCATATTCAACATCTAAGAAGAGGTGAAGAGAAAGAGGACATTGTAATTCATGTGCCTGGCCTAAAGGCATGTGAAAGAGCTAAATATAGAAAAAATAAAAAATAAAATACACTCTGCAATGCCTTCCAGTCAGGATCAAACGTTAAAGGTCAAGGGCTAGGTAAACATGAACGACATACGTTCATTTTATACAATAATAAATCCAAAATTATTATTCAGCATTATCACATTTTTCCGATGTGTTTCATTTATACAGTTTATTTGTACATAATTTTTCTGTGCCCAAAAATGCTGACAAAACTGTATTGTCTTAAGTGTTAAGGCTATGGTCTTTATACTCCAACCTACAAATAAGAACTATCCTCTATTTCCAATTCATTTTGCTCCATGTTAGCCAATGTCAATTAGGATAACTGTGGTTATCCATGTTAGTGGAACTAACAAACTTAATGTGCAATTTCACTGTAATGCTTACAATAAAAATGAAGTGTTATCTTTTGATTGCTTTTATAAACCAGTGACAGCATATTACTTTTACTCTGACGTTTGCACTATACTTCGGTGTAATTGTAACTGATCAACTTGAGTTAATTTTGTTCACTTGGATTAATATTATGGCATCACCTCCAGTACGGTTAATTAAAAATATTTATATAATTGTTAAGCAGAAATTTAATAAGCTGATTGCGGCTTAATTGTTCTATTTTTAAATAACAGTTCTTCTTGCTTTGATAATCAGATATGAACTTGAGTAGCCAGGGACTGAGACTCATTTCGTGAAAGGAAAAAGTCAAATAAGTCAAGTTTTAGTGAAATATTAGAAGCTTCTAGTTTCGTTGTAGTTTAACAATGAAAATTAACTCAGTGAGGAAATGAAAAAGTAACATGCAGCTTTTCAGTCTCCTACACTGAGCTATTATCTGCCAATATAACTTTATTACAAGAGCACAACACTGTCAAGCTCTATTGCAAAGATGTGCCGTGTAAACTATAAAATGTTTTTTTGTAATGTTCTCTAAAAAATCTTATGGACATTAGCCATACCTTTCTATATTAACAGGGCTGTCTAAAATAATGTTTGCAAGTTTACCATACTTTTTAAATGCTTTCTTTGCATTACAGAAACTTTGCAAGTTTGTACTCTTATTACATGTTAAGCCAGGCATTACATATATGTAGGATGTCAAAAGATGATTAACAACAAAAGACTTTGTGTGCCTAAGGATTACATACAGTATATACACACTTGTCTCCCACATATGTGAATGTTTTGTCGGGATGAATCTCTATTCTTTTCACATGGGTTATATACTTATATAGTTACTGCATATAGTTAGTGAGGGTGAAAAAAGATGCATGTCTATTCAGTTCATGCAAAAGACCAAAATAAAAAAAGGAAAAACCTGCATCCACAGAACCATGAACCTGAAGCTGATCCAGAGAAAGGCAAAAAGATTTAACGGCCTGTGTTGACAGGCTTTTAGCTTCTGTTGGTGGCATCAGTTTGGCAACAGTTTGAGATGCTTCTGAGATCGATGATCCAAATTAATTGAAAGGTGCATGCGACATGTAGTAGAATTCCTTTTGACCTTCATTTTATTATTTGACCTGCTTTGAGCACGTTTTGTAGTCCTATAGGATTTGAGCAAATTGGACCTTGCTTTAGTGTCTGTGTCTACAGCCCTCTGGCTGTTGACACAGACAACACTGAAGCATGGTCCAATGTGCTCCAGTTGGCTGAAAAATATTTCTTGGTCCACTAAGGCAATCAAACACTCCATTCATCAACTATCTATAGGTTATTAATTATAAAAATTAATAGCCACACTTTACGGGCTATATTATGTAATTGATTGGGAAACAAAAATCACAGCTTTTTCCCAAACAGACCTACTGCTACCAAAGGTACTTTGTAGACTTTTTAAAGCTTTTATTATAAAAATGTTTTTCACAAAACCATAAGCTAAAGACAATAAAACCAAGCAAATCTCCATTACACAAAACATACACAAAATATTGCCCTTTGCTTGTGAAAGCAAAGGGCAATATTATACAGGTTTTAAAATATATTCTGTGTATAAAACTTTATAAAACTGTATCCTTTTGAAATTATAAGCATGATGTGTTTTATATTTGTAAAAAAGCTGAAGCATGGAATATTTCCATCAAAAATCTGGATGTTCCATCCAAGCTCAGGTGTATTGTACTTGTAATACATATTAAAAGTGAACATGATTGGGAATAATTGGATATTTAGAATAATACATATTAAAAGTGAACATGATTGGGAATAATTAGATATTTTGGATATAATAATTTGTGATATAATAATTGCATATATTTTTCATGAGAAAGAAAGAGAGAAAGAAAAAGAAAGAAGGAAAGAAAGAAAAGTTAAATGTGAATACTGGAGTTTGCTTTTGACCATGAATCTCAATTAATACATTCACTTCTGCCCATTATGACATCCTCTATTCTGTCACTGTATGAAAGCAAAGCGGAAACCCAAGTCTTATCTTTTCTTTGTTGTAGTCAGTGGGGCTGATTTACTAGGAACATAATGTGTTTACTTTGGAAAATGAATGTACTATACACTTAGCTTACTAAAGCTGAAACTGTGTTCATGTGTTCATTTTTTGTATTACTTCTTTCACACATGATTGGTTTTTCAAAGTGAATACAGCTTCACCTTATACCAAGTTAAGTCAACATACACTTTGCAAAGTAAACACAATAAATGGCCTCTACCAGCCACAATATATATGTACATTGTTATCTGTTGCAGTATCACCTCTGCATCCCTTCCTGCACACAGAACACATGCAAATTGGATTAAAAACCAGGTAGGATGAATCAGAAAATTAGAGATTTTAAGATTCTTCAAAATATATACAGAAAGATTTATCCATTCGGCATGGAGTCATAGCATTTATAATTCATGATTGTTAGAATTCCTAAATCTCATGAAGTCCCATAGATCAGAAAAAATCTATGACAAAAAGTGATACATCTACATTCTCCTGATTTGATTATCACCAAGGAGAATGAATGTGAATGTGCCTGGGAAGTTTATGTCATTACTAGTACATGGTTACATATCCTACTGCTGTACTATGTGTTTTGGATAATTGCGGCTTGATTATGTAAAAACAAGCAATTTGATCAAAAATAAGACAGACAAAGACAAAACTCAATCAAGGAAACAATAGGCCTAAGCACAGCTTACTTTTGTGAATAACTTGGTGATGTATTACACATAAAGAATTTAGAATTTATACAGTAGTTTTATATTACTGTTTGCTTAAGTAACAAATTAACGGAGAGAGAGATAAAAAAATGTATCCAGTGGGCTTGAGACTACTGGTGTTTCTGTGAATAATTATTAATCCGACATCCGATATGGTCGGATGGTGTTTCTTTTTTAATTGTTTTGCGAAAATATTTAAAAAAGGGTGCCGCCTTTCGCTTAGTCATATTAGTCACAACTACCAGGGCATAGTGTCCACTATCTCAATGGCTCAAGAGTCACATCCTGACACTAGATGGCATACTCTTTCGCTTTGGCCAAGTGTTGGCACTGGACTCCCTTAGGACCAACACCAATTCAGGTGAGGGGTGCAGACATCAAGGTTGTTTATGTAAGCTCATTTACCCATGATGGGGCAGATTATATGCTACTCCTGCCTCAAGTGAACGGGTTCCTTTGGACCTCTTACCTGTTCAACCATCACAATGCATAAATGTATTGTAAAATCCAAAACCAGGTTTGCAAAAATAGAGAAAATATACACAAAACTGTATTCTTCATAATATTAAAGGAAATTTTACATTTTTTAAAAATATTCAGCATTATTAATTAAAACCCTACATGGAATATTGTGTGAAGTGCAAAAAAACCTAATGACTTGAATCTTTATATTGATTATTTATAGTAACTGGTACCTTAGATTTTGAGAGATTCTGTTTTTACATGGTCATTCCTAAGGTGTATCTACAGCAATCGTTTTCTGTTTTAGATAATAGGAAAGGTTTAGTACCATTGTCAGGTTTTTATTGATGTGTGTGTCCCTGCTGGGGAGATTCACTCCTCTATTCGCCCTGGTGAACAATATCACCAGGACTGAACGTGAGGAAAAATATACAATTTTGAGTTGTCAGTGGAACAGGAAATTCTTTAAATCTTTAAATGGTGGCACTTGTTCTGATGATAATTATCTAAGAGCGGAATTTCCTTTATAGAGACATTTACTCACTTCCTGTTGAGTTACACAGAAAGTGAAAGGTAGCGAAGGAAAATCTTGCCAAATGGACACACGCAAGAAAAAAAAAGGGTTTTAAACTATTCTCTAGTCTATCAATAAAATGTTTGGCTTTAGATGTACAGAAATGTAATTACTTAATTCAATAGGAAACATTTCTGTTACAAAGTACTTTTTCCGAAGGAACAAAGTAATTACAGCAGAATAAAAAGCATGGCAACTGGAGTTTTGAATCTGCTACAGTGATTATCTGTTAGATTGATTCAGACTGCAAAGGGCAGAGTTAGGATGTGATGAGCCTATTCTTGTCAAAGTTTAACCCTAGACAGGGTTATTATTAAAGTAGACACAATGCAGAATTAAAAAGACAGAAAATTGCATTGGCTTATTTTAAAGCAAGGCATTAGGAGAAGGTAGATTTTATTTAATAAACATTACTTTAACTTTGCATCAAGTGAACCATTATACCTGGAAGTGGTAGAAATGTATCAGTCTCTTCTGGGGTTTTTAAGCTGCATATTCTCAAACCTTTGTGGAGGCACAGATGATGGAATGCCATATTCACCAGGCTACTGATTTGAGAAGAAATTCCCCTTTTTGTATTACTTTCAAAGAGCATATGTGCTAGTATTTGCATAGCAGAAAGATTTTTATAGCCATCTCCCTGTAGGGATACCAGCACACCAGATGTCTCTTATGGTTGTGCTAGTTGTAAAAATAATGAAAACCACAGGTGGCAATAAAAATAAAGCAGATCTGAATGGGAAATGATGCCTTGTAATTGCATGCTCTCAGATCTGGTGAGCAGCAAGCATGCCTTAGGTTTACAGTTCCACTAATTAATCCTTAAATAACCAGTTCATCCAACCCTAATTGGTACTAAGACATCTTACATAAGCAGGTGTTGACATAAACTTCAGGTCTGCAAACTGAATTTGAGTACTGCCATCACCCATTATATCTAAAAAGAGCAATACACTTACAGGAAAAGATGAATTAAAATATTATTTTTTTGTTTTTAAAGAAGAACACTAGGTTTTTATAGAACTTACCCTTCCAGTGGGGCTACCCCTGCAATGCAAATATTAACTGCTCATTATGGGCTAGAGGGCCAGAATAAATAGGATATACTCACCTAATCCTCGGTCCTGCAGCAGTCAGAGCTCAGCGCTCACTTCTCTCCCTGTTGAAGCCCAGCTGTGGTATGTCAGTCCTTAGAATGCTGGAGCACAAGGGAGAAGAGACTTTGGGGATGGGTCTTGCAGCCAGGCAGGACCAAGGATTAGGTGAATATATTTTCTTTATTTGCACCCTTATACCAAAACAAGCAGTTAACCCTTTCGCTGCCAAGGACGTATGGCCTACGGACCTACAAAAGTGCTTCCAGCTGGCCAGCTCAGTATGCCATACGGACCTGGCATTTACAGTTCTACTATAAGCTGATGGTCGCTTTAGCGACCATCAGCTTATAGTAGAACTGTTCAGCAGACTGTAGGTCTTTTACAAACGCTAGCAACGCAGCAGTTGAAAATCAAATCAATAGGAAAAAATTGCAGAAAATTCAAAAATGGCTTGGCCAGCTGATTTGAAAAATGTTCCGGAGGGCTTGGCAGCGAAAGGGTTAAACCTTGCTGTGTGGGATTATAATTTTTTAAAATCCTGGAGTCCTCTTTAAGCAAAATTTAAAGCATATATTTTTATAGCAGAAAAAGGTTAAGTTAAAGTGTATCTCCATCCAAAACCTTTTTTTAGTTAGAATTAGAGTGGGGGAGGGTTAGAACCCCTGTTAGGGTTTTATCACTGTCTGAGGCCCCATTGGGGAGACATGAAAATGAGAAAAAAAATTAGACACCAATAGCAGTCAAAGAGGACTAGGGTTTTGGCCTCTCACTAGTCTACTCTTGGTATCCGTGTTGGATTTTTCACTTTGTGGCACACTTTACCTATAGCACCCATTAAAGGACACTTCATATGCATGCACTGTAACTGCTTGCCCCGAGGTATTTACACTTTTGCAGCCAAATTGGGATAACACACACTTTATATTACATGTTCCCATTCATAAAGCATAACTTAAAGAAGAACTCCGGGCATAATTATTCTTAACCCTTGCAGTGAGGCTACCCTTGTACTGCAAGGGATCAAGTGCTCAATTTCATCTAGGGAAGAAAATAAAAAAGATATACGCATCTGAACCTCAAAGCCAGCTGGCTGTTAGACTGCTCCCTGCTGCTTTGCTCCCGCTCAGCTCCAGCAGTCTGAGATCCTGTGCATTATCACGTCATATACAGTGTATAGGACATCCAGAAATTAAAATTGCGGCTTACATTTTTACTTGCTCTTTCCTGAAAACTCCACAACTGAAGTTTTCCCCTGCTATAATGTTAACAATGGGGCTGGAGAGTTCTGTTTATCATAATTGCCCCTGTCTGTACTGTGCTGGCAGATCTCATTTTCAGTTGTGAACTAGATTTGAACACCTGTGTCATGGGAAACTTGTGTCATGTGATACTGACTATGCATTAATAAAGACGTATTGATCAGCACAATGGAGTGCCAATGACACCTTCTTTTATAGATTTAAACACTATCCTAATAGCAGGTTAAATATATATATATATATATATATCTATACTGTATATAGATCTATATATAGTGTGACATAAGGACAGGGGACATCATTGTGGGGCGGTATGTTTCCCCTCGCTTTCTATCCTATGTGCAGGAATAGCGGAACCCTCACCAGGGTTTCGCTTTGACTTTGGGTCTGGATAGTCCAGCTGGGGCTTTGTGTCTCACCTGGATAGTTGATTGCTTGATGAGTGCTTGTCCAGGTGAGATAAAAGGGGAAGGCTGAGACATGGTTTTGCTCTGGCCTGGGACTCAGACAGCCTTCTGAGAAAGCTAATAAAGACTGGATATGATCAGACATTAACAGAAAGAGTAACTCTGCAGTAAAGGTGACCTAAGAATTGTGGGGAGGTTAAAGTGAGTAGCTAAAGGTCACTGCTATGGGTGGCAATCATCTATGTCAAAGTCTTCAGCAGGGATGTAATCAGTAACAAAACCAAGGTAAAAACAGGTGTCTTTCTATCAAAGTCAGGTCATGTGGGTTATCAGATCCAAGAAATCCAACAGGTCAGAAGTAGTAGCCGGATTATGGATATCAGATAAAGAAATGGAATCAGACAGGAGCCATGAGTCAATGAACTATGAGACTGAGCCAAGAATACAGGAAATCAGGAAATCTCACAGATGCACAACCTAACAACAACAATCTAAATACTAGAACAGGAAACTGGAACAATGATATTGTAGTCCTATTAAGGGCCTATCTGTAAAAAAAGTCAACTGGACTTGCTGTATTTTTCTTGAAGATGTTTCACTGGACATCCAACCAGCTTTCTCAATTCAGAATGACTTGTACAAAAATTATCTGGGAATAAATATGGTAAATGTTGCTCCAATCCACATAATCTGTGTTGATTGCATTTGAATAATTGGAGTCTAGGAGGTGTTATTAACCTGCCCAGAAAGAGGTGTTAAAACAGCATTGTATGTGGCAGACATACAGGCCTCTTAAGGGCCTGTTCACTCCGGAAGGAGATTGCAAGTCAACGGAGGGTCCGTTGACTTGCAGTTTCAACCTCTGTTGACTTCTGTTTCGTTTTTGGTTTATTTTTTTACCCAATATATATTTTAATGAAAGCGATATTAAAGTCAAAAGGTTTTTGATCCATTTCAAATGCTAATTAAATCACTTATAATGAATGCTGCTTCCTGATGTTGAAAACTTTAAATTTTGGTGCAGAATCAATTAGTTCCCTGAGCACTGGTCCTGACTTCCTGTTTTAGAGTGACTCCTTTCTTAAGCACAGTTCTACGCAGTCACCCTTGTGTGTGCTATTAAGCTGTGTGTATCTCCACAAACACACAGGCACAGCAAATCAAGCTACTTCCCTCCCCCCTGACCCCCTCCCCTCCCTTCTCCAAGCTAGTGGATGAATAGTTGCTGGAGTCTGCATTGTCCTTTGTGATCTTGTACTGGACAGGAAGTTTAGGGAAACCAAGCTGATAGACTTGGAAGCAACTGTTTGGAAACATGATGATTGATGAAGTGTTTGGGAAAAATGGTAAGGCAATTCTTTGCTGAGCAATGTATATTTGTTTGATCTGGATTCATTATTGAAAAAAGTTTGAGAGTTTAATACTACTTTAACATGTCTTGAGTGGACAAACATCTATGTATTTTTTTTTCAGTTTCTTTAACTTCTGTTGCATTGCGATTGCATCCCTTTTTGTTCAGTTACATTGTGCTGAATAAAGTAGAGCATGCACTGCAATGAAAAAAAAGTTCATTCATTTTTCAGTGACCTTACGTTAGCAAAAACGGATCGTGAAGCAACACAACAGATCTGGTGTTAATGGGGCCTAAAGTGGTGTACAGCAATCAGGAGGCTTGCCCTTAGCCATGCCTGTCCATAGGCACAGTTCATCTGAACAGAAAAAAGGGCAGTATCGGCTTGCTATAGGACACAGAAAAGAGGTCTGTACTCCATTGAAATCATGAAAGGACTGCAGGAGAAAACAAAGAAGCAGACACAGGCAGACAGCAGGACCCAGGGAAGACAGAATGAGCAGCAGCAGACAGGTGCCGAAACAGGTGCAGACCAGGACCCAGGAATGACAGGAAGGACCACAATCAGCTAGTAAAATTGTAAGCTAGTGATACAGCAATAACATTTTTGCTGCAGCTGCCCATCCCGTTCTCTTTTCTTTTCTAACCCATCCCATCATATGTCATGAAGGTATTTCAGTCTGTACCATGCCAGAACTTATTTCACTCTTCAAATGACCAGGTATGTAAGCTGGTTGGTTCCAAATGAATTGCAGCCTTGACCATGAAGGGCTTCATATATAAAAGTTCCACCCTGTGTAGTTCGCACAGCACTAGCTCCTCTAGATTGTGCTGATGAGTATAAGGGCACTAGTGCTGTGCCATCAACACCCACTCAGCTATATATGGAGGGACAATGTTATAAATTAAACCCAAAGTATTTATATTTTATTATATAATATTTTAAATAACATCTCAAGAAAAAACATATTTCTATGTTGGAGGTCTGTGATTGGATTGCTCTTAGAAGGCACAGTAATCTTCAAAAGTGAGGACAGCAAATATTCAAACAAATGTAACTGAAACCATGCAAGAGATGTAATTCTTCACTGCTCTTCTTTATTGTTTTAATATTTTAATCTGAAGATTAGATGAAACACAGCATGATTAAATATATGTTATCAAAGAAATTATAGAAAGTGCAACTTTAGTCTCTTAACATAAAAGGACTCCTGGGTAGAAATAATTACCATAATCTGTTTTTAAATTGGACATCTCTCAATCATCATAGGAGCATCAATGAATTTATGAAACAAAACAGCTTTGAGCCCAAACGCATTAAATATATTTTAATTGAAAGGGCTTTGTTTTTCTAGCTTGGTACAGTCTGCTGTGTTAATATATAGCAGCAAATGCCTTTGTATTTCTTTTATAATCAAGACCACTTGCTTGATAAATATTCTGAGTATGCACTCCAAAACGAGATGAAAATTCCAATGACCCTATCTCAGTGAAACATTAAATAAATCCCATCAGAGCATAAATGCGTATTAGATCCACATATGCCAAAATACAGTGCTCAAAGACAAACAGATAAAAAATGGATTTTCCATTGTGTTAAAATAAAAGATATTAAAATAATAAAGATCCAGGCAAGTCTTATTAAAGCTGTCATCCATTAGGGAAATTTCTTACACTGTTTGATCTGAAGTGCTAGCAGTTGCAAAGAAACACAATGGAAATAAGCTTGATCCAGGATCTATCAAGAAAAAAAAGAGGGCAAACCAATGGGGACAACTACACCTCTCGTATTGCAGTTTCAAAAGCATAGCTAATGATCTAACAATGGATTTGTATCTGCAAATCTTGGTAACTGGACAAGCTTTTGGTTTAAAACATCATACGTGTATGCTAAGCCATTATCGATGGGTTACTATATTTGAGATTAGGAGTTTCATATATGAACTGTTTGTCCTCAAAGTTTTAGATCACATTTGCCTATACTCTGCATGTGCAAGGTATACAATCCCAGATGAAAGCCACACATAGGAATTTAGACACATCATAGCATGCCATAGTGCAATATAGGCACTTCAGAACTGGCCGGCGGAATCCGGAGGTCGGCGGGACCGGAGGTCGGCGGCCGATAGCAAGGACGGACGTGTGACGAGGGAGAGCAAGTGATCGAATAGGGGAAAACCGGAGGCGGAACAGGAGGTTGGCAGCCGGTGGCGAGGACGGACGTGTGTCGAGTGAGAGCAAGCGGCGGGACCGGGGGTCAAGGAGCCGGACGGAGGACAGACAGACGGAAAGAGGGACCGGTCGGCCAGTCGGGAGCAGTGTCAGGAGCGGTGCAGGTGTCGAGGAGCGAAAGAAGAGTGGACGGAGGCTGTAACTGAAGGAAGGATCGTGCAGACAAGACGTGAAAATTAGACTAAGGACTTCTATAAGTAAAATAACAGAAAAATAAAATAAAAAATAAAATAAAAAAAGTTTAAATTAAATAAATAAAAAGGGATAATGTCTACCATGAGTGGTTATGCAACCCAGTGCACATCATGCGCAATGTATGCGTTCCTCGAACAGGGGTTCGAGGGGTAATACATTTGCGCCAGATGTGAGCGAGTTGTTTGTTTGGAAGCCCAGATTCTGGATCTAAGCAAAAAACTGGCAACACTGAGGAGCATAGGCAACATGGAAAGGAGTCTGGACATAACGCACCAGGCTGTGGTGGAGGGCGGCTTAGAGAGTAAGCAGCACACTGAATTAGGTGCCAGGCTGAAGGAAAGGACCTCCACGGTGGTATTCTGTGAAATACTGCCAGTGCCAAGAGCCATTCCGGACAGACAGCGCGAGTTGAGGGAACTTAACAAGTGGCTCCGGAACTGGTGTCAAAACGAGGGCTTTGCTTTCCTGGAGAACTGGGCCGACTTCTCAGTCGGTTACCGGCTCTACAGCAGAGACGGGCTGCACCTTAATGGGGAAGGTGCAGCATTTCTGGGGGGAAAAATGAATAAAAGACTGGAGGAGCTTTTAAACTAGATAATGGGGAGGGAGGGTAAAATAAAAACCCAAAAAATCAAATATTAAACAACCACTCGTGATAGATAACACAGAAGGAAAAAATACAGGATTAGATAGTGGGCTCACTCCAGTCAACAGAGTAAACAGAGTCAACATAGTCAAAGTAGTAAATCTAGTCAATATAGAGAGCATACTAAATGTAATCAATAAAGTAAATCTAACTGCCCAAAGTGGTGCAAGTAGGAATAGACCAACCATAACAGGTACAATTAAAATTAGTAGTGGGGAGCATGAGGAGAACAAACGTTTGACCAGTAAATGTACAAAAATTAAATGTATGTTCACCAATGCTAGAAGTCTAGCAAATAAAAATAACCTACCTTGAAGTTAGGTTACTCGAGGATGACTACGATATAGTAGGAATAGCAGAAACATGGTTAGATGGCACACATGATTGGGCTACTAACATAGAAGGGTACAACCTGTTCAGGAGGGACAGACTGGAAAGAAGGGGGGTATGTATATATGCTAAAGATAACCTCATTATGCACATCCTTGACGATAGCTGGTGGAGAAGATGTGGAATCGTTATGGCTAGAACTAGAGGGAATGGACCTTAGCCGTAAACTTATTGTGGGTGTCTGTTATAAACCCCCAAATATAGGGGAAGAGGAGGAGGCCAACCTACAATCCCAAATAGAAATAGTGGGGAAACAGGGTAATGTTGTGGTAATGGGGGACTTCAATTACCCAAGTATCAACTGGGCTAATGGAACTTCCCAATCGACAAAGGCTGCCCGTTTTCTTAATATGTTGCGAGACAATTTCATGGATCAGATGATCGAGTTCCCGACTAGGGAGAATGCCATTCTAGATCTGATCATCAGCAATAATACAGAGTTAATTGAGGATATTGTAATCGGGGAGGCATTGTGTAATAGTGATCACAAGGTGATTGCCTTTAATATTGGGTGCAAGAAAGGGAAGGGGGATGGGCGTACGAGAAGCCTAAAGTTCAGGACGGCTAACTTTGATAAACTATGCAACATAGTGGGTGAAATCGAATGGGAAAACGTATTTGATAAACTAAACTTTGACCAAAAATGGGACTGTTTCAAGAACAAATAAAAAAATGCTACTACCAGGTGTATACTACTGGGTGACAAAAGTAGAAGATCAAAAACAAAACCAATATGGCTAAACAAAATGGTAAAACAACATATTAATGAAAAAAAAGTAGCATTTAGTAAGTATAAAACGGAGGGGACAGTATTGGCATTCCAAAACTACAAAGAATGTAATAAAAGATGTAAACTGGTAGTCCAGGCAGCTAAAATTGAAGGTGAGAAATAGATCGCCGAAGTTAGTAAAAGGAACCCCAAATTTTATCAGTACATAAACAGTAAAAAGGGGAGAAAGGAACAGATAGGCCCAATAAAGGACATAAATGGGACGTTACTCACAAACGACGGGGAGAGGGCTTAGGCGTTAAATACTTTCTTCTTGTCTGTATTCACCAAGGAAACAGACGGGTTTAATGTACAGGATAAACCACAAAATGTAACAAGAAATACACCTGAGTGGTTGACTGAAACTGGGATACAACATAGGCTTAAACTGCTAAATGCAAATAAAGCATTAGGACCTGATAATCTACATCTCAAGGTACTCAAGTAACTGAACAAGGAGCTAACAAGACCATTGTTCCTTATTTTTAAGGAATCCATAATGGCTGGTAGAGTGCCAAGCGACTGGCGAAGGGCTAATGTGGTACCTATATTCAAAAAAGGGTCAAAATGCCAATCGGGGAACTATAGACCAGTTAGTCTGACATGCATAGTATGTAAACTGTTAGAGGGAATTATAAAGGAACACTTAGTGGAATTCGTCCGGGATCATGGTATAATAAGTAATGTACAGCACAGATTTAGGAAGGACCGTTCTTGCCAGACCAACCTGCTGACCTTTTACGAAGAGGTAAGTAAAGATCTGGATGGAGGGAGGCTGGTAGACGTAGTATATCTGGACTTTTCCAAAGCCTTTGATACGGTGCCACATAAACGCTTGCTATACAAGCTAAGGGCTATGGGCATAGATAAATTAGTGTGCACGTGGATAGAAAACTGGCTACAAGAACGTGCACAAAGAGTATCGGTTAATGGAACCTTCTCAGACTGGGCTGAGGTCATGAGTGGCGTGCCCCAGGGTTCGGCGCTGGGTCCCATGCTTTTTAATCTATTTATTAATGATATCGGGGAGGGAGTAAGTAGTCATGTCTCAGTGTTTGCAGATGAAACGAAAATTTGGAGGATAATAGACACGGATTTAGACATTATAACATTACAGGAGGACCTGGATAAAATCGGGGAGTGGGCAACTGTATGGCAGATGAAGTTCAATGTCGATAAATGTAAGGTAATGCACTTTGGAGTAAAAAATAGGCAAATGGACTATACACTTATGGGTGTGCCACTAGGGAAGTCGGAAACGGAGAAGGATTTGGGGGTCATTATAGACCGCAGATTGAAGAACAGCTCGCAGTGCCAGGCTGCTGTAAACAAAGCAAGTAGAGTCCTGTCATGCATTAAGAAGGGAATGTATTGCAGGGACAAGTCTATAATTTTGCCACTTTACAGATCACTGGTTCGGCCACATCTGGAGTATGCGGTCCAGTTTTGGTCACCGATACTCAGGAAGGATGTCCTTGAGCTGGAAAAAGTCCAGAGGAGGGCAACCAAACTTATTAAGGGGTTCGAGGACCTGAACTATGAAACGAGGTTGTTAAAATTAAATATGTTCTCTTTGGAGGTTAGGAGAGGAAGGGGGGACATGATTCTCCTGTGTAAACTATTAAAGGGTGACAGCAACATTATTAACAAACTGTTTACGGTTAGCTCCATAACAAGGACCAGAGGGCACAACCAAAAATTGGTGGAAATTTTTTTTCCACACAGGGTGCAAGGGGTTCTTCACAGTTAGAGCGGTTAAGGTCTGGAACTTGCTGCCGCAGGAAGTGATCGCAGCTAAGAGTGTGGAATCATTCAAGAAACTCTTGGACGTGTTCCTCGTAGACCATAACATACAGGGGTACAGGTACGCCTAAGAGCAAAATTGCACATGGACTAAAACACACGCACACACCTGCTCAAACATAAATGCACACACACAATAGGTTGGACTTGATGGACTTATGTCTTTATTCAACCTCAAATACTATGTAACTATGTAACTATATGTTTTCTGTGTGCTAGAGCTTCAGACACCCTGACTGTCTAAAGTGCTGCCCTCCTGTGAAGAGTTGCAGTGTATCTACCCTTTGAAAATAAACTTTGGCACCAGTGACTTTGTTTGAACTATGAGTTATGTGGTGTCTGCTCTTATGGGCATGTATAATTAAAGATGTTTGTTTTGGTTTAAGTAGTTCACTTTGAAAATGTTTTTTTTTTTTTTTTTACTAGCAATAGCAATAGTGTGGTCATGAGATTAGTGATAAATGCAGTGCCAGGCATGGATCTTATATCTGCTTGCAACAAAACCATATATTTTATGTTTCAATAGGAAAATCTATGATGTTAAGTTATAATTATTACCAAAAAATTATGTTAGTAGATGATATGTCCAACACTTCTTAAAATCTCTGTGAGCAATAACAATCACTTTTATTCCCTGACTATACTGTACTTATTACTCAATTGCTAATCCTGATCATCAGTGACAATTAGACCAATTGTGTCTCCTCTGAACACTATTCCATATGTATCCAGCCTAATGCAAGGCTCCAGCTGCACAGGTAGTTGCTTGTAACCCCCATTCTTGTACCTCTTCTGGGTCAATGAGGTGTGAAAGAGCTTGATGTGCTGGTGCTTGTGAAATAGGCTAATTTTGTGAGCTCACCACTGTAAGTATATGTAAACCCAATCACTCGTATATTAAGGTTGAACATGCTAATGTGATTTCAGTAGTAATTTTCATTTTTTTCTAAGGGTGACAACACTTGACAACATTTTGTCCCAGTCTCGCAATGGTGCTCTTGCACTGTTATACCTTCACATGAGCCTCTGATGGAGACCATGGGGGGGATTTATCAAAGCTGGAGCAGACAAAATCTGGAGCAGCTGTGCATGGCAACCAATCAGCTTCTCTCTTCAGTTTGTTCAGTTAAGATTTGAAAATGAAAGAGAGAAGCTGATTGGTTGCCATGCACAGCTGCTCCAGATTTTGTCTGCTCCAGTTTTGATAAATTCCCCCCCACATGTGGTAGTTTTAACACACTTTATGCAGGTATGGTCTATTATTATCACCAAAAGCAAAACCCATCCTGAGAAATGCTATGCAGTCAACACTGGGGTTCTTGCATGTAGACAGGAAGTGGCAGCAATAAGACTTAAAAAGACCAGCAACACTGAGATGCAACAAAGTATAAAAAGGGTAAACACGTATTTCATTTAAAAAGCAATTGTTTATGATAAACAGTGCTTTATGAATGAGATGTAATTTGCTTCAGTGCTTTATGAATGAGATGTAATTTGCTTATGGTTTATATCTACATTAAGCAGCCATGTGGTGCTGATAAGCAAACATGCCAGGGTGGCCCTTTCACTCACAAGTTTCATGCTGTAGCTGTTTTATTTTTTTCACATTGTCGTCTAATCAGCTGCTTCCAACTTTCATTCATCACATCTGTGGGAGATGGCTCTCTCTTCCTGGTTCTTGCAGCTGGCTCCCTGGTAACATCATGCCAGATCTTGCTCATGAGCACAGCAAGATCTGGTGCAGGACACCTTATTCATATATTACTATGGTATCAAAGCAAAATCCTGTGTGAACTTGAGAACCAAGATTGTGCATTTTCCATGTTCAATGAAACTGCTGGAGGGCACATATGAGGTGAAGACGACTGGAGAGCAAAAGTGGAAAAAATCAGGCTGTGTATTGCCTAAAAGTGAGTCCCTATTTACAGATACCATTGTAAGGTTCAGAATCTGTTATAATAAGACAATTATCCGGGTTGTAGCGCTTCTTTTTTCGCTCTTTTACACTTGTCCACAGTGTACCTCTCCCTGGCTGAGTAGCTCGCTCACCCAAATCTGCTCACAGTCCTCCCACCGGTAGTGCGCTCGCCATCTTTTCTGTTTTTTACCTAGTATTTTTAGATGTAGACCTGAAATGGCAGCCTCTATACTTCTCTGATGATAGGTACTTTTCCATTCTCATAAGGAAACCCTGGAATCTTTAGGAAAATTTGTCATTTGCAACATTCCTTTTTCTTTACGGCATTTTAGACTAGAAACAATTTTGTTCCCTTGAGGAAGTCTCAAGAATAAAAAAAACCTTACGTGCTTCTCTGCCGATTCATGATTAAAAACTTCTTCCTGGATGTGAAAATACATATTGGACATTGATCCTGAAAATAACATCTTTATGTGTGCTATAATTAACTATGAGCTCCTCCCCTGCATGCAGCCTGATTTGTGGTCATTCCTACTGTGGATCTCAGGCAGAGCTCAATTGTTATTTACCCTCCGCTGTGAGGGTGTCTGATCTCAACAACTGTTCTCAATGAAAGTGCACACAACTCCACAGACCCGGCCCTTAGTGCTGGCTCCCAAGTAGCTCTATTCCAGGATTAAATGCTGCAATCTGTTTATTGATGTCATCCAATCTGCAGACGACTACCGAAGACATCAGCTGAAGCTGAAGTGTGATGCATGCAAATGATACCTGCCCTTGTTACCCCCCTCCCGCTGATCAACGTGCAGTACATTTTTTCAATCAAATAATTTTGTTTTTCAAGAAAGGCCTGTTTTTTTTTCCACAAATATTTTTATTGTGTTGAAGCTTCGGTCAGGTTACAAAAGCATGACTTACAAACGAGCATCAACATTTTTCAATGTTTAACAATAAAATTGCCTATAATATTCCATAACACGTTGCCCATTGTACATTCCTATCCTATGGTTCATACATATTACGACCACTTAGGAGACTTCAAATGTAGGAGTATCTCCATCCATATGTTATGTTGTGGGATGCTCTAGGGTAGAGTACGCGGCCCATCATGGTGCCGGATTGCTCCTCCACCCCACTTCCCTATCTCTTTCATGCAATAATGTCCCCTGTGTATCTCCCTGCACCGGAGGGTGCCTTCCCCTGGCGAGCATCTCCAATATGGTTGCAACCCTTCACAACCCGTCAGATAACTCCATTTAGGCTAATCTTAATTCAACATTTCAACCAGAATTATTTTAGTCAAGACTCACCGACTATGTCCTCTCCTCCTCTCCCTGCACATTCTGCATGTTCCTCTGGCAGCCTCTCCTCTCGATCTCTCCACTCCAGCACAGCATAAATCAATCACATATATTCCATACATCAGTACCTGCATCGTTTTCTGCTACTCCATGAAGAAAGGCCTGTTTTGAGGCCAAGTGATGTCAACATTGGGTCTATCTGCTGTTTTATGGTCTGAATCTAGTGGAAGGCTCCTTTAAACACCAGATCATTCTGCCTTAGATTTTTCAAAATAATTAAATGAAAGAACACATCTACCCACTAGCCACTTAGCACTGCTGATTTGAGTTGTGCTGTGTGCCGATTAGTTGACTGATTGCAGACACATCTAAAGGAATGCTTGTGGTCTTTCACATAAAGCTTGGGAGCATAATACTCAATGGCAGAAAAGCTTATAGCTGTGGAGAAGGGGGTGGGGGCAACAACAGTATGGATTGGGGGAAAAGTGAGGCAGTTCAGACAGGAAATAAACGTGGGCTTAAGACATCTGCTGAAGCTTCAAAAGATTATAATGCGGAGATACAAGTTTGCAGGTAATTGAGAGTAATCAGTTTCAACACAGGAGAAGACTTGTACAAGTCTAGGATAAAAAAAGGTAAGGCTGGAGTTCAGCTTTAAGCCATGTCTCAAAATAATATACTTAGAAAGAAAAAAAATAACAGAATTATTTCTAATAATGCTTTGAACATCATGAAGATTGCTTTATTTAATGCCTAAATCCAAGTTGCTGTAGCAAGACTCAAAATATATACAGTACATTTCCACTGAGGAGGCCTGCACTGTGGCAATATGTTTGAGCTGTTTGTAATTATAAATACAATTGATATTCACTGCTCACTTTAGCGGATATCACTATGGCTCTTGGATCCTATTTAACATTCAAACAGAGTCTAACACTTTCAGCACAGTGCTGTGGATTTTCAGAATAGCTTCTTGTGATTAACTGTTCTAATACAGCACAGATTACAAAAACCTAGCCTGTGGTTTATCACTCTTTTTTTTTTTATTGTAGGGCAGAGGTGCTATTGGTAAAATTAATCTCCTACTTTGATTAATGCTTTATGCAGCATAATCAAAAGTGACAGAAGACTCTTCCTTAAAGCTTTTATTTCAGTGTCTAAATTCACAATTTTTTTTTCCAGGTACAAAGATTGTGTTCTCGGTAACCATTTACAAATCTGTTTTTTTTTTGTATCATTATTAATGCCTTCATGATCACTGCATTTAATCATGGTGCATCCTTATCATCACTGATATGTGTAGATGAAAGCCATTTCTTGCAGACTGAAGCCTGCATTAGTATCTGAAGAATTCTATAAGTAGTAAAAGCAGCCATCATCTGTATTAAGGTGCCCATACACCTTACGATTATGGGACAAAACTTTTCGTCCGATGATCGAATAGTCGTACGATTTTCGTACGGCAGCCCCATCCTGCCCCGAAGATCGCAAGATTAATTTAGCCGTAATTAACGAAAAGCACCTGGACAAAATGCGGTAATTGATCTGCCGTATTTTTGTTAGCGCAAGCGCAGTGTAGATCGTCCGACTTTTGATGGACGGAAACGCCAGCAACCTTACAACAATCGTACGATCTAGCAAAGTTTTCAAACATGCTTGACCGTCAAAAGTCGTACGATTGTACAGTACTGTCGGTCAGACACTGCAATGCACACATACGATTATGGGCCGAAAAGTCGATCGCATAGGAAAATCGTACGAAAATCATAAGGTGTATGGACACCTTTACACAGTCTCTAAAAACAGCTACAAGTGAGGGAAAATGTTGATAGCTTAAATAGCAAGTCCAGGCAACAACTGCAATCAATTATTGGGCTACTAATGCCATCTTATGCAGCTGTGCTAAAGTTAGATCCAAATCCAAAGTAGATATAGAGGCACTCACAAGCCTTGCAGCAGAGATAAGTAAAAGCATCAGCATTTTATTGTCAACATTTCGACATAGCTCAGCCCATCTTTATCAAGACACTAACTTAGGCCCTGTTCACACCTTTTACGTTTTGTCGCGCGTTCAAGGCGCTATGAACGCTCGACAAAACGTACAAACATGAAAATCCCATTGTTTTCTATGGGTATGGTTCACACCTTTCCGTATTTCCACCCGTCTGAACGCGCTACAAAACGGCCTACGCCCAAACAAGTACATGTATTTCTTTGGGCCGTTTTTGTTGGGCGTTTCCATTGGGATACAGCCAAGTAGCCTTCGGAAACGCGCGTTTGGCGTGCATTTTTTTACCGCGAATCGCGGTAAAAAACCCACGCGACAAACGCGCGACAGACGGGCATATTCAATACGCCTAGGTGTGAACCCAGCCTAAAACAAAATGGTGAACAGATTCATAAACTCAAGCCCCACCAACACCCCCTAGTGATGATACCACACGGTGCCAAGATAAAAAAAGACACATGCAATGTAATGCCTAATGAAGGGATTAGACTAATGCATTGTCCCAAAATGTTCCTTTTTTTTTTGTGATTTCATGATCGACCAACATCATTAAAGGCATTTTATTGATGAAGAATTTGGTGTGCTTACTTTGTTCTGTTATGTGTGTTATGCTGGTATGCTTACTCTTTCTTGTTTATATATAGGCCCTGAAGTGTATTTGTATCCTTTGTGGCTATTAAGGCACATACAATGTTGGAATAAAACTGTATGAAGTATGCACTTCTGTCATTGAAGGAGATTGTGGGAAACCAGGTACAAAGATTGTGTTCTCGGTAACCATTTACAAATCTGTTTTTTTTTTGTATCATTATTAATGCCTTCATGATCACTGCATTTAATCATGGTGCATCCTTATCATCACTGATATGTGTAGATGAAAGCCATTTCTTGCAGACTGAAGCCTGCATTAGTATCTGAAGAATTCTATAAGTAGTAAAAGCAGCCATCATCTGTATTAAGGTGCCCATACACCTTACGATTATGGGACAAAACTTTTCGTCCGATGATCGAATAGTCGTACGATTTTCGTACGGCAGCCCCATCCTGCCCCGAAGATCGCAAGATTAATTTAGCCGTAATTAACGAAAAGCACCTGGACAAAATGCGGTAATTGATCTGCCGTATTTTTGTTAGCGCAAGCGCAGTGTAGATCGTCCGACTTTTGATGGACGGAAACGCCAGCAACCTTACAACAATCGTACGATCTAGCAAAGTTTTCAAACATGCTTGACCGTCAAAAGTCGTACGATTGTACAGTACTGTCGGTCAGACACTGCAATGCACACATACGATTATGGGCCGAAAAGTCGATCGCATAGGAAAATCGTACGAAAATCATAAGGTGTATGGACACCTTTACACAGTCTCTAAAAACAGCTACAAGTGAGGGAAAATGTTGATAGCTTAAATAGCAAGTCCAGGCAACAACTGCAATCAATTATTGGGCTACTAATGCCATCTTATGCAGCTGTGCTAAAGTTAGATCCAAATCCAAAGTAGATATAGAGGCACTCACAAGCCTTGCAGCAGAGATAAGTAAAAGCATCAGCATTTTATTGTCAACATTTCGACATAGCTCAGCCCATCTTTATCAAGACACTAACTTAGGCCCTGTTCACACCTTTTACGTTTTGTCGCGCGTTCAAGGCGCTATGAACGCTCGACAAAACGTACAAACATGAAAATCCCATTGTTTTCTATGGGTATGGTTCACACCTTTCCGTATTTCCACCCGTCTGAACGCGCTACAAAACGGCCTACGCCCAAACAAGTACATGTATTTCTTTGGGCCGTTTTTGTTGGGCGTTTCCATTGGGATACAGCCAAGTAGCCTTCGGAAACGCGCGTTTGGCGTGCATTTTTTTACCGCGAATCGCGGTAAAAAACCCACGCGACAAACGCGCGACAGACGGGCATATTCAATACGCCTAGGTGTGAACCCAGCCTAAAACAAAATGGTGAACAGATTCATAAACTCAAGCCCCACCAACACCCCCTAGTGATGATACCACACGGTGCCAAGATAAAAAAAGACACATGCAATGTAATGCCTAATGAAGGGATTAGACTAATGCATTGTCCCAAAATGTTCCTTTTTTTTTTGTGATTTCATGATCGACCAACATCATTAAAGGCATTTTATTGATGAAGAATTTGGTGTGCTTACTTTGTTCTGTTATGTGTGTTATGCTGGTATGCTTACTCTTTCTTGTTTATATATAGGCCCTGAAGTGTATTTGTATCCTTTGTGGCTATTAAGGCACATACAATGTTGGAATAAAACTGTATGAAGTATGCACTTCTGTCATTGAAGGAGATTGTGGGAAACCATCATTTGTAAAAAGCATTAATGAACAATATTCGGGAAGGGAGAGAATTGTACTGTGCATGCAGGCACACAAGTTGAAGCACAGGTCTTTAAAGGCTGGTGGTTGGAATTGAAAATCCAGTGGTAACGACCGATACTTTTTTTTTTTCCAATAACATGTTGGTAGGGTTTTTAGACCCACTACTTCATTTGGCGCATTCACATTTAATTATTCAGCAATCCGGTCACAATTTTTTTGTTTGTTTGCCAATTTTATGTAATGTAGACACACTACATTATATGCATTCATATGCATTGAACATTAGTGTATGATCAGCAAGATAGATTTAAGGACTACGTTCACTAAGTACACACATCCACATGCTCATGGAAGACAACAATGCTAGCATACCCTAGTGATTTATATTGCTTTTTTTAATTTACTTTTAAGTCAAGCCCACAGTATCTAGTGTTTCCAAATTACTCCTTCTGACAGAATGATCTCAGAGTAGCCACAGCAGATTGCACCATGACAGGCTGTGTGGGGAGACAGAAACGGACAGAGTTAGAGAGCAGAAATATACTTCCAAAGAGCTGCAACCACCATGCACTGCACCATGACAGGCTATGTATAGAGACAGGAACAGAGAGGAGTAGAAAAATTCCTCCATAGAGCTGCGGCCTCCTGGAACGAGTGAATTGCCTGTGTTTGATTTGCGTGCCATTTGTCAAACTCAATCTAAACTCCAGAAATTGCAAACTTTAATCCAAACTCCATCGAAATCCAAATGGGAGTAAATCTTGAAAATCAATTCTGGCCATTTTCAAGGTTAATAGTCAAGGGATTGTCAAACAAAAGGCATCTGGGCACTGCCCTGGGGAACATGGACTAACATAAAATTTTTTTTTAAAAAGTAACGTTTACCGGGGACAGGGCACTCCTTTTTATGAGACTTTGTGGACAAAAGTGGAAAAACACTAATCATTTAAATGAAATGCTTGGGAAATGCCCTTAATCTGAATGTGCAGAGCACATGGACAGAGTCACCAACACTGCATATTGGCATTAGATTGTTCGCATGTGTAAGACTTTTTTACTTTTGCATTATTGCTTGGCTTTATTGTAGCAGCAACAGCTCTCAAATCTGATTCATTATTATAACTCTAAAAAAAAGAAATGCAGGGGCGTGGCTGGCGCTCGAGCTGAATGGCCGCAAGTCAGTGAAGCTCTGAGCAACAGCCGTCTTCAAGGCACACAGAAATAGCATTTGGGGCTAGATCTTTCTGGATTTCCCCTCTACCTTCTCTCTAACCTGCAAGGAGATGAGTAAGAAGCGGCGGGGAGTCCGCCCCAAGAAGTTAACGGACTTCTTCTTCGGACCGGACAAACGGCGGGCACAAGATGGCGCCGGGGCCTCGCCTCTCTCGTCGTCCGGGGGGTCGAGAGGTGGCTCGAGGAGCTCCCAAGCCGGCACTCAACCTTCTGCCAGGCACCCGGGAATACCATCCGCCATGCCCAGCCGACTAGACACGCCGTCCACACGTAGCCCGGCGAAATCCAAGCCGCGGTTGGAGGACTCGTTTGAGGCCCAAGATGGC
Source organism: Nanorana parkeri (assembly GCF_000935625.1). Lineage (NCBI taxonomy): Eukaryota > Metazoa > Chordata > Amphibia > Anura > Dicroglossidae > Nanorana > Nanorana parkeri. The sequence continues at coordinate 317,981 of NW_017307092.1, forward strand.
GCCAGGAACTCACCCCGCTTGTTATCCGGGGGGTTCAAGAGGGACTCGAGGGGTTCCCAGGAGGATATCCCCACACAGGTCAGACATGAGGGGAAGCTCTCGGCCTCCTTCAATCGCCCAGCATCGCCCATCATCCGCGACCCTGTGAAGACCGGGCCACGGCAGACCCCGTCTCCAGAGGCCCGCTATGAGGTGAGCCCTGCATCATCAAATGATGACACGAGGGAGCTGATAATGCCCATCGATGCAAATCCAACTCTAGATCAGCCTGTCTCTGATTCCACACTGAAAGACATGCTTATGTCCCTGAGGGGATCGCTGCACACTGATATGCAGGCGATGATGAGAAAATTTGATACAGACTTAAGTCAAGTGGGAGATAGGGTCTCACATATTGAATCTAAGATGGGGGAATTCGCTTCCACGTTCAATGACTTGGTAGATTCTCACAATGCCAAAGAGGAAGATGTGACTTGGCTTAAGGCAAAGATAGCTGACCTAGAGGACCGTAGAGTGTCCTATTATAAAGTTAATGCATCCAAGTCACATATTCTCGACCTGGGAATACACCCAGAGACAAGAAGGGCGCTGCAGTCCTCTCTTCCCTACATATGGAAGGAGGACGGTATATCTTACATGGGTACTGTAATGACCCAAAAGTGCTCCTCTTTATTTGGGAGTAACTATCAGGCTTTCTTGGGAACTCTGCCAGGCTTGCTTAAATCCTTAGACAGACCCTTCCTGTCGTACAAGGCGTGTTTTGGTACAGAATTCTGTCAAAAACTCAATAAAAATCTATTGAATTAAAAAAAGAAATGCTTTTTTATGTTAATCTGAATGTGACACCTGACTTTTTTCTACAAACAGAAAGATTTCACATCCATTGTACAGAAAAAGTGAAATACACAAATGTATAAGTAATCTTTGCAAAGTTGCTTATGCAATGCATTTACCCCAGTAAGCTGAGATATGATCGACAACTTAAGAGTATAGTCATATCACAGTAACTGTTGATGATATAGAAATGATAACAAATTTGTGTTCAAGGAGCCATTAAAAGGACATGGAATATCTTCCTAACTTGAGATGCAGATAATAAAAACTGCACTTCTAGAATGTGAGACAAAACCTAGTAGACATGGAAGCAAGCAAAAAATTTGTTTTGTTTTGGATTTTTCGTTATTCGTTTTTCAAGATTCTGGTCCAATAGTCAATTTGTTTTGGTATTCGGATTCGTCTAAGTCCGAAATTTTCGGTAATTATGGATTAGTTCATCGTTACTTGCAAACAAAAAATGATTACAGAAATGTGACATGACTTTTGACAGTTCACAGAAACAATTAAAAAAAGCATGGGGCCCCTCCCTAATTAATACTAGACCCTTTATTTCTTGTAGAAACTTAAAGGGGCACTTCAACACCATAAATCCCCTACAAGACCCTTGATCCGAGCAGCAGCCTGGTAAAGCAGGAAATGGGGGGATGATCGTGCATTCCCCCCTCCTGCATCATACCTGGTGACATGCCCTCAACATGGGAAGGGTGCTTTGCCAGGGTGGGGAAACCCTGGCAAAGAACTTTGTCACTATGTCGATGAGGACAAGGGCCTCTTCCCAACAACCCTGGCCCAGTGGTTGTTGCGGTCTGCAGACAGGGGGGCTTATAGGAATCTGGGTGCCCCTTTCACAAAGTGGGCACCCAGATCCTTCCCCCCCCTAGTGAATGAATAAGGGGTTGTTACCCCTACTCATTCACCAAATAAAAGTAAAATTGTAAATAAACAAACAACACTATCTTCAAAAGTCCTTTATTTGAAAAAAAAACAAAAAAAAAAACACAACACAGGTTTGGCAAGTCTTTTATTTAAAAAAAAAACCATCGATGATCAAGGGTCTGGTAAGAGATTTTAGGCGGGACCCCACGCTTTTTTTTTGGGCGTTGGGGTCCCCCCTAAAATTCCTACCAGACCTAAAGGGTCTGGTATGAATTGGGGAGGGGGCTCTATGTTGTATTTTTATTTCTATTCAAACTTTTAACAACGTAAATTCATTCAGAATGACATTTGGAAAAAATTTTGGATGCATCCAAAATTTTCCTTATCAAAAATTCAAATACATTCGGATTCATTCATAGAACGTTATCTAATTTGCCACAGATTGTTTCCCAGTCTTCCGATTTGGACAATTTTAAATCAGTATCCAATTTACCTACATAGGCACATTGAGTTCGTAAGGTAATGTATTTATCTGTGTATAAAAAATTAAAATCAGTTTGTGGCTTTGCTGGTTGTGGATGTGGAGACATATGTTCAAAGCAAGTTAAAGGGGTAGATAGAGATCTATTCTTAATCTGGGTGGAAATCTAGTGATGTATTTGTACTGTATTTGAATCTGTAATGTTCTGCAGCAGGAAGCTTTTTGTGTTTGTGAATATAGTCCCATGAAATAATAGAAGAATAAGTTAGGAATTGATGAACAACAAGGTAACCCACAGTGGTCCACCTAGCAATTGCCTTTGGCTCCAGGTTGCCAGGCTGGAACTGTGGTTGTGAAAGAATCGGCAAAAGAGGTGCATGGGAGGACATTAGTCCACTGCAGTATTTGATTCCATCGCAGATCCTAAGACGATGCCAGTGGTTACAGGTAAAAATTGACAGATGGGAGTAGTTGCCACAACAGATCCAAAAACCTATAGGAAATTGTACTCTTTAAAATAGTAATGCTTAAATTCCCAACTTTATACAAATTGGTGAGTGTCAGAATAGTTTGATAGTATAGTTTGTGTTCATCTTTTTTTCGCAGTACCACACTGCTCTGTTTTAGAAGTTTATTAAAATGTCAAAACAGAGTGCACCAAAACACTTCAAGACCACAACCCCACATTCCCCAAACCCCTGTCTCATCAATGTATCACAATTATTCTCAATATATTCAAAATATAGACTTCAGCTATGTGTCTGGTACAAACTGGCTATCATCAGGACAGTACCTGAGCACAGGGATTGGCAGCAAATAGAAAGAGCTCTGCAGTTTGGGCCTCTGCTGCCAACAAGACAGTTGATGTCTCCGCCTGCCGTGTATTAGCCATTTTGAAAGAACATGGCAGCAAAAGGCCCACACTTGGGGCAAGTTTCTTAAACACCCAAGTACACCCCCTCCTATTCATGAGCTGTGAACTAGTTCTGCAGCACAGGTTACAGGTCCTGCTATTCCCCTCCCCCTACTGAAGAACCCAAGGCAGGTGCCTCTTCTGCTTAACCCTTAGCCCCTCAACCCCCCTTCCACAAGATTCAACATTTGCATCAGCTGCAGCATTTGCTGCCTCAAGCAATAGGGAGGAACGTTTGGAAAGGGATTTGAGAAGCTTAAACAGCATATGGTTTAACGATCAAGGTCTTTGTGTGGCTGTCCACATAATGACTGAGACTCCCCTACCATCAGTATTTCTCTATCTTTGCTTATACTCCTGTCCCCATCCTTACTGAAGCAGTCATGATCCTGGCCAGTACTGTACTGACATCTCCAACATCATGCAACAAGCCTTATTTATTGCTTTTCCCCTACCCCATCTTCAAACTGTGACCCAGCTTCTCACTTCTAAATCCTGAACCCCCATTTCTCCACCTTCCTCTATACTGGCCCCTGCCAGCCCCTGATGGCCAAGCTCCAAACTCTTTTCCAGGTTTTTAATGCTCCCCAGGGTTGTCAGTTGCATCTTTAGATCCAGAATATGGGCTTCCAAACATACAACTTGCTCACATCTTACGCAACAGTATTCACCCTTGAATGGTCGTTCAAGGAGCAGACACATAGAGCAGGTTGTGCACTGGGTTACAGTACTACTTGTGGAAGATATGTTTGCCACTGGTTTATGAGGATACTCAAAAATGTGTTGTTTTTTTTTATAGTTTCAATAATCAATAGTGTTTTCGACTAGTCACAGACCCTAAGCCTGATTTGCTCAGTAAACCTTACAGTGTGCTATGCCCATATGTTACAATACATGGCACTAATTTACATGAGTTATACACTTTATCTTTACACTTATCACAGTAAATCAGTTTTTGCAACGCCTCCAGCAATTTTTGCAGTGCCCCAGCAGTAATCACAGTACCCATCAGTAATAACAGAGCTCAGCACTTGTCAGTAATCACAGTGCCCCAGCAGTAATCAGTAATCACAGTGGCCAGCAATAATCAGTAGTCACAGTGCCCCAGCAGTAATCAGTAGTGCCTGTTATCACTGCAGCTCCCCACACCAGCTTTCCCAATGTATGCACTTACTGAACTCCCCACAGCATTCTACTATTCCCCCTTCTCAGCCTCTCCTTATCAGATCCAGGAATAGTGAAACTGATGACCCAAACCGAAGACACATTTTCAGAATCTTAAACACCCTAAATGCATCGACAGGCACTTTTCTATATATCTGTGGTGAATGCTACAAAGACAGCAAACAGAAATCCTAATAGCTATCAAAGACTCTTTTGCCTTTCCCATGCAAGGCCTAGTGACAGACCCCAACAGGAGATGCATTATTCTAATATGTGACATTATTAATACTAGCTATACAATTGTGAACGTTTACGCCTCTAACACTAAACAATGCAACTTCTTAAAATCCCTTAAGAAATGTATTGAGAAAGTCAAACAAGGATGCTTACTATTATGTGGAGACTTTAACTTCTCTGACAAATCTTTGGATATCTCTAAAACCCATCCGTTCCAGAGAGCATCTCTGAACTCCTTTCTTCACAAGGAAGACCTTTACCATGTGTGAAGATGTATTCATCCCTCTTAAAAAAGTAGTACACCTGCTATTCCTCCTCTGACCACTCATATTTTAGTATAGACTTGTTCCTATCAGAGAAATACCTATTTCAATAAATTTAGGACTTGGAAATTCACAACATTGTATGGTCATACCACAAACCATCTCTCATGACCTTCAAGACACATAATCATAATAATACCACTTACTGTACCTGTGGTCCAAAAATGTCCAGTTGATGTCTAAGCCTTCTCAGAAAAAAAAGATTCTTAATCATCTAAGGGACTTCTCTGAACCTAATAACCCCCTGTACCCCTAATATGGATGTTTTCATAGTGTGGAATCAGGGTGGTGCCATCAAAAAGCAGCAGCCGATGGAGGGGCAAAACACATCGCTTCACATACACAAAAGCAGCAGTATGGGCGGGGCTCTGAGCTTCTGCCCCTATAGCCTCAACCCTATAGTCTAAGCAGTTCTCTCTGCTGTGTGAGCTCTCTCTTCAAAGCCTACTGGGAGCCTGCACTGTGTCTAGAGCTGTCACCCGCCATGAGATTTACATATGAAAGGACTGCAATATTTGCATATGAATAAACAGAGAATCATTCATATGTATATATCATGGCTAATTGATATGCAAATCCCCCAAAACCCCTCCTTCCCCATACTCTCACAGTACTCTTTGGCAGCATGGCACTCCATGTAATGACATGTATAAAGGAAGTACCATCCACCATTGTTGCTAAGGAAGAAAAAGAAAGACATGTGACCAGCCTGAAGACAAAACAGGTATGCTAAGGATGTATATGTACATATATAAATATTTTTTTAAATTGTGTTGGAGGGGTATTTGCCTCTATTACATTGCTAATCAGTGTATATATGATGGTCAGTGAGAATACCTCCGTTACATTGCTGGTCAGTGAGCATACCTCTGTTACATTGGTGGTCAGTGAGAATCCCTCTGTTACATTGGCAATCAGAGAGAATATCTTGATTACAGCGCTGGTCAGTGAGAATACCTCGATTACATTGCTGGTCAGTGAGAATACCTCTGGTAGATTGGTGGTCAGTGAGAATCCCTCGGTACATTGCTGGTCAGGGAGAATACCTCTGTTACATTGGTGGCCAGTGAGAACAACTCTGTTACATTGGAGGTCAGTTTGAAAACCTCTGTTAAATTGGCAGTCAGTGTAAGTTCTCCTAACATTTTATTACACTGAATTTTTGCCACCTTCAACCATTTAGCAGCCACAATGGATGTTGCAGGATTTATCAGGGCACATGATTTTTGCTATATATTCTATATAAAATGTGTTTGCAGTGTAATTGATCGATTCTACAATTGACACATTTGCAAGCAAAAAAGCATGAAAAGTGAATGTGTATATGAATGTGACTAGCAGCCAGAGAAATGAGAATGACACCGGAAGTGATGTAATACACATAATGTCCAGGTTCAGTGATCAGAGGAGATATCTTCAGCTGGGAGTTCGCTGATCTCCCTGCAATCAAAGAGGACAGACCTGCTGTGCTGGTCCTTTGCCCGCACAGGGGACAGTGGAGTGAGGGGTGGACGGACACCATACAAGCAATTTGGTGGCTGTATAGCCGCCGAATTGCTTGTATATGAAACAGCCATCTCCAGCTGTTTTTAAACGACTGCAGCAGCCATGATCTTGGTAACACTGCTTTAGGATGTCGCTGTTTATCTACATAATGAAGCAGTTAAACATCAGTTTAAGGTCACTTGTTATCTGCTGTTATGCTTTCTGGAGTGAAAATTTATGGGGGTTCTTTGTATTGGGGTGCTCCATGGTAATGGATTTGTGGCTTTGCATATAGGGCTTCAGTAGATGATAGTCATTCTTTTCCCAAACGCTGGGGAGCTGTACCATGGATATCTTAATTTTGCTTTCTGAAGTGGTGCACTTTGGAGTGTTTTTGTATTGGGGTGCTCCAATGTAAACTATTTATGGTGCCATTGCTTGTGGCTTCACAAAAGGCAATAGTAGCTAATGGTCTTTCTTTTTTCTAAATGCTTCTAAGAAAATTGGTTTGACCTGTAACATGGATATCTCAGATCTCCTATTAGTTTTGGAGTGCTGCTTTATGGGATGTCTATGCAAGGCTAGCACTAGCGCTAGCGCTGACCTTGTGTGGAATGCCCACAAGGTCATTGCTGAGCCTGATGAAGGGGACCCTGTGTGGCTCCGAAATCGCTGGTTCTGGTGAAATGATGTGTCAATACATGAATGCTTTGGACTATAATACTCCTGGTGTGCTGGTGACATCCATTCACCTACATTATCTGGCGGCGCCATCCGCAGTCATTACGAGCACCCCCCTCATTTGATTTGGGGCTTTCCGGTAAGGAGTGTGATAAGGCAACTCTACGTTTATGCCCACAAGCTCTTCACAAGAGGCATTTTGATAAAACTAGGCAAGGGGGATATTAAACTAATGATACAGCAATATTTAAAACTCTTAGGTTGAATAAAATTGTTAATAACTCAGTACAAAAAAACACATACAACCAGTCAAACCATGGGAAAACTTCTTGCCTGCAGAAGGGAACGTAGAACATTGTTATTAGCTACCCATGAATTGCATAAATGTTTAACCCTTAACTAATACTCCCAAGGGAAAAAAGGAGGTAAATTACTTGTTAATCAGCTTAAAAATGAAACAATTCAAAACCAAAATCCCTTTACTTCTGGATTAACAAAATAATCACAAAATACTGAATCATCAAGTGATTGCAGATGCTTTCTGTGATTATTAGGACTTGCTCACACCAAATCCAGTGCGTTTCAGCACGGTTATTGCCTGGAACGCACTGATCGCATAATTAAGCCTCCTTGCATTCTGGGGCAGGGGGGAGTGGTGGTGCCATTCAAGTCAATGGCATCACAGCCACACCTGCCACCTGCAGAATGCATGGCACAGCAATGCCCGCTGTACTGTGCAATCACAAAAAAGGGTGGGAGACGTGGCTGCAGGGTCATTGACTTGAATGGCACCATAACAACCCTCCTGTCCTAGTACGCACAGAGGCTTACTTTTGTAATTCAGTGCATTCCAGCTACTAATTGTGCTGGAACACACTGGATTAGGTGTGAACAAATGCTTACAACTCCTTATATAATCTGAAAGATTACATTTTGAACCCCTCAACCAACACGAGGGGTTATTTTTGTAAAGGCAATTGTCTGTTCAGTGTGCAAAGGAATTTGCACTTTATAGGGAAAGCTTCCCCTTAGTCTAGTGAATGAGGGAAAACACTGCTGCTTTCCATCACTCAAGCATGTGCAAGAACAAAATACTATTTTCCTTGCACATGATTGTATATTCTTTCTTTCAAGTTAAATTTCACCACATTCACAAAGCTAGGAGAAACATAAACCTGGAAAGTGCAATATCCCTTGCAAAGAGAACAGCATATTTGCCTTTACTAAAATGAACCCCCAGAACTCAGAATCTCTGGTTCCTTATCCTCTATAAACCTCCTAAAACTTGATACTAGAACACATGGATACCCGTTTCATTTAGAAACAACTATGTAAAACCATTAAAGCCCTTCCTAAGAATAAATCACCTGGCATAGATGGCTTCTCTGGAGAGTATTACAAAAACGTTATACTTCAGGCAGGTTATCTAACATGTTTTCTATCGCCAATGGCATGCACCAGGGTTGTCCGCTCCCCCCACAGACACACTTCCTTTTTTATGGTTGTGGAAGCTATAAGAACCCTCTCCAATATATATGTAATTAAAATTGCTGATTTGAGTCAAAAAATAGGATTATTAGCAGACGGTGTGTTGCTATCTCCTACAGAAACATCTCTCCCTGTCTATAGTTTATAGAATGTTAGCAGACTTTGGCAAGGCTTTCTATTATAAGGTAAATGTGAATAAATCACAAATTCTGAACATAGGACCTAACCACAAACTGTACAGTAAACACAAAGAGTGACTTCCATTTCCATGGAATGATTGCTTTACAAGTCAAACTTTGAACTGTTAACTTACCAGGCAGGGTGAATAGCAGCTTTTAAAATGCCACTTCTACCAAAAAATATTTATTATTTCCCCACACTACTCTTACCAATCCCACACACTTTATTTACTCATTTAGCATCTGAAAATACTTATGGAATACCAAGAAAGCCAGAATACACTTTGACCTTATTACTGAGCATAAAAGCATAGGAAGAATAGGATTACCAGACCTCATTTATTGTTACTAGGCAACAATATTGGACCTATTTAAAATACATAGTACAGACTTCCGGTTCCGGCGCCTGCCAGGAGAGTCGCACATGTGAGGAGCTCCGCTTCACCGGGACTAATAAATCAGCGTTTTAAACCGGCCAGAGCTGTGACTGAGCTATAACACGGGGCAAGAATCATAGCAATTTGGAGCCCCCTAAAGATGGACAAATTCATTGAACGTTCCCGCGGCATGCCACGGGAGGACTATCGGATGGGGAAAAAGGGCGCGCAAACTTTACTCGAGGCTATGGAGGCCTCCCAACTAGATTCTCCACTTGACTTGGATGCAGAATCGATCCCGGACCCAGGGTCTCCCAGGGAGTCAGCCAAAATTGCAGCTGCTGTGGCCAAATTGCTGAAGCCCACTATTCAGGCCTCCATAATGGCGGCAGTGGAAGCAGCGATCACCAAAGGTATGCAATCCTTACGCCACGACATTCTGGCGCAAACTCGCCGTGTCACTGAGGTGGAGAACAGGGTCTCTCTACTGGAAGATGAACTGGCGGCTGCCAACTCCCAGGTCCGTGCACTTACCCAACAACAACGGTAAATTTCCACGAAACTGGAGGATTTGGAAAATCGCTCCAGGAGGAACAACCTCTGCATAGTAGGCCTACCTGAAACTTACATGCTTGCGGATCTGCCGAACCTCTGCTCACGTATCCTTCCGGACAAGTTGGGGCTTGCTCGTGAATGCGTAGTGGAGAGGGCGCATCGCCAGGGCCCACCACAACAGAAATACTCTCGCCCTCGTCCAGTGATTGTAAAATACCTGTCCTATGTGGATAAATCGCACATTCTTAGGGCTTACCGTAATATAGCGAACCTCCGACTTGAAGAGCATAATATCCTGCTGTTCGCTGACTATTCCGTGGAGGTTAGCCGCAAAAGTAAGGCCTTCTCTGAGTTATGTAAGACCCTTCGTCAATGGAACATATGGTTCTCCCTGATGTACCCAACGATCCAATAATACAGCGGGCCACGATCAACGCGCACACTTGGGAAGTAATCGGCAACGTCGGTTCTCCCCTCCTCCGGCCTCGGTGGCGATGGAGCCCTCCTGAACGCTCGCGTCACCGGGATCCTGTCATTCCAGGAGTTGATAGAGTATCCGGAGCAAGATGTCTAATTCGTGGGTCTGTACGACGGATGACATATCCGGCAACGGCTTTCACGTTTAAACTTTCCTGGTTTCATTTTGTTTTTATTTTTCAATTTTCCCACCGTTTTTCTCTTTGGGGCATCATCGTGAGAAACGCAGTGCGACGGCACAAGGTATATGCATACCGGCTCGTCCTGATGGTTCTAACCACGCTGTCCTTTGGGACAAACCGCAGAACATAACATGTAATTATATTCTATATTCATATCCCCTGCTGTTGTTTGCCTTTATTTCTGGACACCCATGTAGCTCTGGCTCTGATGGGTTTCTCCCTTTTTTTGTTTTTTTTGTTCTACAGTCCCATATGCTGAGCCATTTCCTTTTTCTTTTTATTGAGGTTACTTTTGGCAGGAAAAAAGGGAGTGTGATGGCTACTTGGTTTTTTTCTTCACACGTTCTTCAATCCGCCCTGTGGGTCCATTCTGCTTTAAAAGGGTGGATTGCGGGTGGATTAGCGAAAGAACGGTTATATTTGTTCTATAATTTGTTGCAGTTCAGTTTATTTTTTGATTTGTTGTTTAAACTCATGTATGTGCTCATCAGTCTCTCATGCTGTAGCAACCAGATAGCTGGTAGTGTGTATTGTGCTAAATGCACTTTACTAAACCGGGTTTGGAATATGTGTTACTAATATCCCCAGAACTACTCCAGATGCTCCATGTGATTGAAGGGTATAGAAGGAACCTTGTGCAGGGGTGCATTGCCTCCACCTCCGATCTGTCCCAGCAGTATTATTATGTCTAATACGGTAAACATTGTAACGTGGAATGTGAAAGGTCTACTATCCCCTCAGAAGCGCACTAGAATATTACGGCATCTTGCTAAATTGAAAGCTCACGTTGCCCTTGTACAAGAAACTCACCTGCAGCAAGAAGATTTTCACAGGCTGCAAAAATTCTGGGTGGGGGAGGTCATAGGCTCTCCTTCACATGGCCGAAAAGCGGGGGTCATTATCCTGTTGCACAAGGCTCTCGCGTATACTGTACTTTCTACAGATAATGATGCGGAGGGACGCTTGTAAAAGTTTGCATTGTCATTGAAGGGAAGAATATATGATTTATAACGTATATGCACCAAACTCTCCACCTAGCACCTTTTTTCGCACCCTGGCCTCATGGATTCTGAGTGATACAGGGACAAATAAGGTGATAGGAGGAGACATGAACACGGTATTGTCCGAGGATGAGGATCGGGTGTCGGCTACAACATTGCGTGGCAGGGTAACCTCCTCTTCACCCTCGCACTTGGCTCAATTCCAATCTGATTTAAACATTTTCGATGTGTGGAGGTTACAACATCCGGAAGATAGGGAATACACATACTGTTCCCCAGTACATGCCTCTCTTTCCCATTTAGACTATATAGTTTTTGTTCCCACTCACTGCTATCCTTTGCCCACCAAGCTATCATCCAGGATTTGCTCATCTCCGACCATGCTCCTGTAGCACTGCATTTACATAAACGTATTCCGAGGGGTGATACACGCATATGGCATTTTCCCTCCGATCTGCTAGAAGATGCCCACTTTAGAGCTGCAGTCCAGGAAGCATGGATGGATTATGAAACCACCAACAACACCCCAGGAATATCGTCTACGCTATATTGGGAGGCTGGTAAGGCATATCTCAGGGGGCGACTGATAGCATATGTTGGAGCCAAAACAGTCAGTAATTGCCCAGGCAACTGCAAGTCTTAGCTTGCGTCAAGCCTACTCAGCATTTAAGGCTAACCCCCACTAAGGATCTTATGTCGTCCTGGGCCAAAGCGAAGGGGGAATATGAAACTCTATTACACCGGTACGACCTGTACACTAAATCAAACTGGGAGCTGAAATTCCACAAATTTGGCAACAAATGCGGTAAACTATTAGCCAATCTGGTTAGACCACTACAATGTCCTCGCCCAATCCATTGTCTTAAAAATAGCCAGGGACATAGGATTACCGACCCTAGACACATAAATGATCTATTACATTCATATTACCAACAACTATACACCACCCACTCCACACCGAAGGATCATTCTACTTTCCCCTTTGATACCATCCCACTTCCTACCCTTACGGAATCTCAAGTACAATCCCTTAATGCAGAAATAACGGGACCAGAATTATTACAAACAATAGATGGTAAATCTCCGTGACAAGATGGTTACACTGCAGAACTGTATACGTTTTTTAAATCTTCGCTGACACCCACGCTACACAAAGCATTCACACATATGTGGTGTACAGGGTCTTATCTGCCCACGGGCAAAGAAGCCTATCTCAAGGTGCTCTTAAAACCACGTAAAGATCCGCAGCTACCTGACTCCTATCGACCCATCTCCTTACTCAATGTGGACTCTAAAATACTTTCCAAAATACTAGCGAAGAGACTAGCGTCTATCATGCCGCATCTTCTTCACCCCACCCAGGTAGGATTTACCAGGGGTAGAGCTGCAGTGATTAACATCCGGAAGGTGCTGGCAGTTCTAGAGCAATGTTCTAGGGTATCAGGAGAGAGATGCACCATGATAACGCTAGATGCTGAAAAAGCTTTTAGACATGATTGGCTGTTTTTAATACTGAACAAAATGGGTTTTGAAGGCCACTTTCAACAACTTTTACATGCCATGTATGACTCCCCAGTAGCTAGAATATTTTCAGAAGGCTTTCTCTCTTCCCCCATTACTTTACTCCAAGGAACCCGTCAGGGCTGCCCCTTATCCCCCCTTTTATTTAATCTGGTCATTGAGCCCCTGTCCAGATGGCTAATTTTAAAAGCAGACCTACATGGTATCAAAGTGGGAACAGAAGAACTCAGAGCGGCTCTATTCGCAGACGATTTACTAATCTTTACGTCAAAGGTGGGAGAGGATATTCCCAAAGTATTATATATTCTAGACGAATTTGGATCCCACTCAGGATACAAAATAAATGTAACTAAAAGTGAAATTCTGTCCCTATCCCCTAAGCCTTCCTTGAGCTCCCTAGCAGTCGCACAATACAGCCTGCAAATGGCACACGGCCATATAACATACCTGGGTATCAAGCTGTGCAGGTTGCCTTCTTCATTATATACACTAAATTATAAACTTCTTATTGAAAAACTTATGAAGGAACTGGAACTCTGGACCTCACTACCCCTCTCGCTATTTGGCAGGGCCCATGTCCTTAAAATGCTAAGCTTTCCGAAATTACTTTACCCTCTCCAAACAATTCCGTTATTAATTAAACATGCAGATGTGAAGATTCTAGAACGGGCATACACCAAGTTCCTCTGGAAATCCAAACGCCTCCGTATTCCTTACCGCCAACTACAGGTACATAAGTGGGAAGGTGGCCTGGGACTCCCTAACATTCGGGCCTATAACTTGGTGTGTCTCCTACGTCACGCCTATGATTGGGTGCTGGACACCGCTTGCTACTCCAACCTCGCCTTAGAAACTAAATTGGCATCTCCTTCGTCGTTAAAAGCCATACTTCATACCCGCATTAACCAACTACCTTCCTTACTGCGCACCAACACATTGATCAGAGATACGGTGGTTGCATGGCGTGAATATAGACTAAAACAGGATTACATCCCTACATTTCAGTACATGTCCCCATTATGAATAACCCCCACTTTGTTTTGGGCTTGGATAATGCGGGATTCAGGAATTGGGCGAAGAAGGGGTTAAAAACAGTGGCCCAACAATTCGACCCAGATACACACCGTCCCCTTACTTTCGCAGAGCTGCAGGCGAAATTTGACCTTCCACCGCATCACCAATAACAATACATGCAAGTGACCCACTATTGGCGCAGCGAGACATGCGTACCCACCACATTTTTCCAGACCACGGCAATAGATAGAATTTCGGTCTCTACCCCTGGATCCATTGCCAAATTATACCCCCTTTTAAACTCTTACTTTGTACCTTCTCCAGCTAGAACTTCCCTTCTTAAATGGAGGAAGGATTTTCCAATGGAAGATTTCGACAGTGCCATTCTTGAGGGTTGTCACAATATTAGGAGTCGTACCCCAAATGAACAGTGGCGAGAGACACACTTCAGAATAATACATAAGGCATACTATGCCTTTGATTTTTTTCCACAAAATACGGGCTCCCAGTCCATACCTAACAGCGTGTCCTAAATGTTCCCAAAATTTGTTACGTCATTGTCTCTGGGACTGCCCTCAAATAGCCACTTACTGGGATTCAGTCCTTTCCTACATGTCCGTAATACAGGAATTCCACATACCCCGAGAACCATGGCTATGTCTCTTTAGCTACTGGAACTCCATGCCTGCAATGTGTAGACGACGTCAAAAATGGATCTATGTAGCTCTATTGATAGCGAAGCGCATAATTATGCATCATTGGCTTTCCACACAAACACCGACCACCCAAAACTTCATAGAGGCATTGATGTCACTAATGTGGAAGGAGAGGCTAGAGGCCACCCTAGACCCGGATCGATACACCACAAGCTTCTTTTGGAAATGGGAGTCATTCATACTATACCACTATGCAGGAACAGAGATGTATGCTTTAATGTACCCCTTCAGACTCACTACATGGTACCTAGAAAAAAACTAGACATGTCCCTAGGACAGCTGGAGATACCAGAAGAGTATACACCTGCTTAGGGGTTACACTAATAGCTAGAGAGACCATGCGGAGGTACGCGGGTCGGGAAATGCCATAGTACCGAGTGTCTGTCGACTACGGTTTTGCAGCTATGAGCATTAACATATCTTGGTTGAATTGCCTTGTATCATCATTGAAAGCATGAGACGTGCACATGAGAATTGTCTTTGTATTTTGTATTTGTTTACTTTATTCATCTGTTGATGGAATGAAAACTAATAAAGAAATGTTTAAAAAAAAAAAATACATAGTACACCAAATTACTCAACCGTTGTAGCCTCTACTTCAGTATGGGTATCATTCACCACTCTATCAGACACTTGTGAAACTCAACCCTAAAGCCTAACATTACCTTATGTACCTTCCAGGGTATAGTTATATCCATTCTCTATGATATATTAAAAGAGAGACCTTTCTTTACCTAACTTCCCACTTTAAAAATGTCACATTTTCAGAACATCAATGGATAGCATCTTATAAAAGCATCCTATGTTACAATTCGATATACAGGCCACTTGTGACTTTCCCAGAAAAACCTCTTAAAATGGTACAGGACCCCATACCAATTAGCTAAATGAATTCCTTCCACTTCACAAGTGTGCTGGAGAGAGTTTGGGCACATAGGGATCCTGTTCCATGTCCTATCAGACTGCAAAAGCATTACTGACTTCTGGAACACTCACTTTAAACTACTGGCCAATATAACACATTTTATCAACTAACCTTCACCATCACTGGCCCTTTTAAACTTGGAGATAGGATTATTTCCCCTGTTACAAATCAATAGTCTCACATTTTCTCTGTGCATCCTGACTATTACCAGCCACTGGAGACAAACTTCTGCACCTAATGTCTTAACAGGGTTAAAGTCCAGGCCCAATAAAAATAATTAATATCTTTTAAAAAAACTCCCCTAGGAAGTGTCACTTTCAATTGGATGCTTTTTTATTCCACCCCAGAGGAAAATCACCTACTTAAGAAAGAGCTTACCTTACTCCTAATGAATCCAGTTTATTATGCATGCATTTTGTATTAGTTATACCATTCAATACCTAATGAGATCTTTTGTTTAATTATTTTGCCTTTTGTAGTCACTCTGTTTTGTACTTATTTACTATTAAAATCCAATAAAGCTAAGTTGTCGCAAAAGGCGTTGCTCGAACCCATTTACTAGAGCTACTATTTGGGTGGCTGGGAGGGCCCTTGCCTCCTAGACAATCTCCTTCAACATTGTTGCTGGTCATTGGCAATCCTGTTTCTGCCTAGCTTGCATGGTTCCAGATTTCAAGCCTTGGTGTCCTCTTACCAAAACACGTGCCTTCCATTTTATGACCCGATCACAGTGGAAGTCGATTACTCAAATTCAAACTATGACTGATCCAGCCTTGGCACATTGGGAAGTTCTACAGATATATAATTTTGTGACATCTCTGAAATGTATGCCTGCTATTACGCGTTCTTTCACTCGGTTGTCTTTTACTCAGCAACAATCAGACCATATCCTTTATTTTACACATACATCTTCCGTCTCTAATAGACTGCATTAGTCTGGGTAGAAAATCCTCATAGGTATAGGGTCCTGTCCGTTCTCCATAGGATGTTTCCTGGTTCCTCGGCCCTGTGTTGGTGATGCCATGAACATCCTGGTACTCTTTTACATGTATTTTGGGATTTCCTTTGTGTAAGGCCTTTCTGGGTTAATGTGACTGACTATATCCAAAAGACTACTGATACACATCTGTTGGAACCAGCTACTTTCCTTTTGCACCTTAAGTCTTCCTCAATGAAGTCCTATAAAAACTCACTATTAATACACCTTATTAATGCAGCTAGGGCCTGTATCCCGGCTATGCGGAAACATTCCCCCCCCCCCCCCCCCCCCCCTTGGGGGATGGGGTTTCCAGGGAAAGGGGAA
>NW_017307092.1:334777-352587 GCF_000935625.1 Nanorana parkeri
GATACCTCCCCCCCCCCCCCCCACCACTCATTGGCGATGTGGATTTCCAGAGTAGAGGGAATCCGACTGATGGAAGATTTGACTTCCTCGCTTTATGACAAACCACTACATGGTGTTCCTGTATTCGCTTTGTGGAGTCCTCGGACTTTGACTCTCTTTATGCCTCTTAGTGAGTGGCTGGGTAAATTCTACTTAGTGATGGCTGGGCAGTGGAGACTTCTGGTTTTTCAGTCTTTTGAATCTTGTGTTCTTTTTTCTCTTTGTACTTCTCTTTCTCTCCTCTTCTTTTTCAGTCTTCTTCTATCTGCTTTTTGTGTTAGTGTTTGCTAGCTCTCTCTTGTACTTCTACCTGTCACCTGGTTTTTGTATAGATTGTAAAATGTTACTTTGGGAGCCCATGAGACCACTGCCTGACACTTGTTATTTTTTATGCCTTTGTGTACCAAGTGTGCTGTATACCTTTTTTTATACAGCCAGGTGTTCTTCTATTGGTGGACCTTTGTTTCTGCGGCCTTTGGTGCTCTTTGGACTTAAATAAAAAATTATTAAAAAATCCAATAAAGATTGAATATATATAAAACCTCAGTTTGAAACACTCCCATTTATACTCTGTCTTTTGCTTTGGAGAGTGTGCTTGTTGTTGTTGCTTTGGAATATGTGCTCGTTGTTCACAACAGCTTACTTTTGTGAAGATTGAAGCCAAGATTCCTCAACACCAGTGAAATCCTAATGTTTATTATGCACCAAAAGTTTATCTTCCAGTAGTGTCTAACCAATTTAAATAAAATGTATAACACTACCCAGTCTATTGAGTTTCAGAACTGTGAACATTAGAGATTATATTGCTCCTTATCATAAATTATATCTGAACTAGGAATGTTTCTAGTTTTGATTCGTAGGAGTCCTGCTCACCACCTGCCTGCTGCTGTCTTACAGGGAATGGAGTCAACTGTTTAGGTATCCCATAGGCCCTGAGGAAGATCTAGTCTTCCTTTTACCGCTGTTCCTCCAGTGCCTGGTCTATTTCACCATGCAGTGAGTGCTTTGATAGGTACACCAGAGGGTTTGTGTCGCTGAACCCCATCTCATTGTGGCTTAACGTTCTGCTTAACTCTTTGAATGGTGACAAGACAGTACAGGCTTCCTGAATCAGGAGTCACTGATGTGGTGAAAAGAATCACAGATCTCCAGAGCCTGTCCTCATTCCATTCTGGAGCAAATGCTAATTGGCAGCTCGTGCTCGTACTGCAGGTGCATCTGCTACAACATGGCCACCTTCGAACTCCAGTTTGTGAGTGTATTACATATCAGGCAATTAGTAGGCAGCTTGTCTTGCTGCCAAATTTGGACCAGGTGAACATGAATGTGAACTTTGCCTGCTGAAGGGTGGATAGCAGGTTGGTAGCATTGTCACACACAACCTTTTCTGGCACAAGATGACATGGAGACAGCCACCTCTCGGCCTGCCCCTAGTGAAATGACAGAATCTCTGGCCAAATGTCGCTCCTGTCCTTCAGACCAACTGCAAAACAGTGTGGCAGGATTTTGCATGGGCCATTGCGTAGGTTCTTGCTATCTTGGGAGAGGACTAGTGGTGCTGGTGAGTCACTGGTTGAGGTCATTGAGGAGAAAGGCATACAGATGACTTAGCTGTCACCATCACCAAGTAACAGGACATGGGGGGCTCCACCAGCTCCTGCATCTTTCCCAGCCATCAGCAAATTTACACAGTTCACCACAACATGTAATGTCCCTGCTAATGCTTGCTTGACCTTGTGTCTGTGCTCGTGTGGACCTTGCCATTGACTGCATGGTCCAGTGATATGGAGACATTAGCTTTCAGATGCTGGTGAAGGGTAGGAGTGGCCTGGAAAAAATGCACATAGTAAAACTACTAGTCCCATTAAGTATAGTACACGTGCATCTAAATCAGGAATATACATATGCAAAGGTAATAGCCATAGCAGGTACAAACCATTGCAGAGAGAGAAATATACAATAGAGCGGAAATTAAACAACAACAAAAAAACAGTAACAATCCAAAAAACAGTAACGCACAAAATACCTTCCTGTGGGGATGCCTATACAAATGACAACCAAAAAGAGGGAAACAAAAATAAAGTCTAGAACAAAACACTCTTTCAGGCAACAGCACAATAAATGTAAAATGAGAATTGAACAATTAAAGTTCAAGAGCAGTGCACATTTAGGGTGATAAAGCTACATTTGTTTAAGTTAAACTGCTTTTTGCAGCAAGGCTTTTTTTAGATAGTGTTACTAGGGGTAATAGTTTGGTGTGTCAATTTCTTTTAGTTGTTTCTTCATTTGTGTGATGTTAATAGGGCCTTTTTTGGCATGTTGAAAGTGCAGCATAATTTTTGCCAATTTGTTCTGGTAGCTGCCCTTTCTTTACAACATACTTCTGCATCTTTTCAAGAAAAAAAAAACACACAAAATCATGGCACACAAAAATTCCCTCACACTATTACTCATATTCACAGAATTCCCTATCATATATGGTACAAATAAACTGAACCTCCTGCAAACTAAACTACAGTAAACACCCCTTATCATCTCCATAATGGGGTAGGTTGTTCTGTGGCTCACAGTGGTGAACTGGGCAGAGCTGATAAGACTGCTTGAGATAACACTGCATGATGGTACACACAAGGGAACAAAATAAGCTAGGTCTATTGTT
Source organism: Nanorana parkeri (assembly GCF_000935625.1). Lineage (NCBI taxonomy): Eukaryota > Metazoa > Chordata > Amphibia > Anura > Dicroglossidae > Nanorana > Nanorana parkeri. The sequence goes on from NW_017307092.1 coordinate 337,476, forward strand.
ATAGTTTACATACGGTTTAATTTTATGATATATCTGAAATGCCATAGAATGATCTAATATAATGATCTAAGAGTCCTTTCATAGTGCTTTCCAATCAGGCCTGCCTGTCAGTATTTCAGGAAGCCCAGTGTTAGTCTATGGGCAGCCAGATCTAAACAGATGGGCATCCATTTCCATCCAGTTAACCCTGGCTCTTGCCAGGTGCACAAAAACCAACCATGATCCAACTTGATCATTCTGGATTGGGGGTAATCTCGTGTAAATGGACAGAAGTCCATTTACAGCTGATTCCCCATTTCATATTTTTTCCTTCATCGCAACATGGAGGAAAAACTCGACAGACATGGATGTCATAACGGTAACATCCATTCCAATCAGCAGGGGGGGTCTGTGGATAGATCCCCTCCGCTAACATTATTGAACATTCAACATTCAATATCAATATCACATGTTATTTAGTTGATGCACAAGAAACTGGCCGTAAATGTATTTTGGTGCAGAATTTACATTAAAGAGACTCTTTCAGTGAAAAAACTTTTGAGGTGTAGAGTTCAGGCACCTCAAGGTACCTGCATGTACCTGCACTTGCTTCCAAAATCCTGAACCCTGAATACTGGGCTATTTGGACAGTCAAAGTGCTGATAGTGCTGAAGATTGGCCACCTCTTTATGCCTCCTAAAAATTGCTATTAGGTCATGAGTCAGTCCATTATAGTGGTGAGCAAATAAGAGTAGTGGCAAGTTTCAACACTAAGTAGAAGTGTTTGAGTTTTACTTGTCAGAATGGCCCAGCGGTCGGTCATAACTACAGGCTTTTGGGGTTACCTGTAGATGTCTGCATTTTATACCTGCTGTAATTTATATTTTCACTGATAGATTCTCTTGAAAGAATAAGAATACTTAATCATTCTTATGTTGTTCCTCATCATTAGTAGATGCATTTCACATGAATTTGCAGCCTCATTTTGATAGCCCACAACTTTGCTTTAAACAATAGTAAAATACAGCTGACTAGTTAAGATGGAGAAAATCCTAAGTAGAAAACAGAGGAGGCAGATACATTGCAGTTGCATGGGGTAAAGAAAAGCATTCCTGGGATCCATCTAGTTGTGCATGTTCTTTGTACATCTCTGCAAGAGAATTGGTGCTGTGAACATTAATCTGTAGGGATGTTAAGGATCCTTAGAACCACAGATAAAAAAACTGAACAGAATAGGTTTCAGAGAACTCACAGAGGGCAGATGGAGAAAGAACAGAAAGATGCTAAAAGGTTATATTCGTATGCATTGTGCTACATACGGTAATGTGTTATAAGTACATTCATTTGTATGCTGACCTTAAAAACTATAGTATTTTCTGTTTTTTTTGTAGCCCTGCCAGCTACATCGTCTTATGATTATAAATAGATGGAGCTGCCTGCCCCTTTTACTCATAAAGTTACAAATATTGCTACTTTTATATCCTCCAACATCCAATTTTCCTAAAAAGAGGCAAAAATGTGATGTTAAACTGTACAGTAAAAAGTGTAGCATTATGTGAAAAAAGTCTGCCAGCATTTCTTTAAAACCATCATTCTAGAAAAGAAAAGAAGATGTCACATTGGAGGTGTAAAGGGTTTTATAGAACATTTCTTCACGGTATGAATAAAACAACCATATTCTACATTCCTAGGAAGGTTAGTACACAATTCATATGTCTCTGTTGTTCGTTTTTATTGTTACCATGAAAATGATTGACAATGTCTCATTTTTCTCATGCCGCATAAAGCAAAGATTTCCACTCTGAAAACAACATGTAATTTAAATGTTAAGAAGATGCAGTTATAAATGGAAATGTTATTCATTCTCTATACTTGTTTCATTTCATTTTTACCCAGAATTTTAATCATTAGCAGTGGAGGTCCATCAAATATTACTGGGCTTCTTTTCAATGTTCCCACACGATCAGTGATGATGATATATTTAATGACTGTTATTTTATTTCAGAACGTAATTGTTGCAGACAGACCAGTTGAAAGCTAGCAATAACTGTACCATCTGTCTAAAAATAGATATATGTCCATCAGAAAATTTTCTGTTATATGCTAGCAAGTTACTGTACTACACAGCTGCCAATACATCTTCCAGTTCATCCAATGGCTTTAAAACTCGATTAGGGTTAGTCAAAAAAGGGTGAAGAGTCTGGATAAGGCAGGCAAAGTGAAACATCTAGGACAACATAGCTGATCTGGAAAGTGAGCTGAATTGGAGAATTTTTCCACATCAGCTATGTTGTCTTAGATTTTCCACTTCTCCTGCCTTCTCCCTTTTGTGAATAACCCTATTTGTGTATATATGTCAGTGACCAAACCCTCCCTAGAAGCAGGTCCTCAGTTTGACTAGGGTATGCATATTCCACCATAAAATTAATCTATTAGGTCTCACTGTAGGATCACAAATAATTTATTATATAAAAAGCAGACATTGTGACCCCGCAAATATACATTTAACAATGATAGGAGTAAACTATAACCTGTTATATAAAGAAGAGAGAACTTCTGCACTGATATATATGTATTACTTTCAATTTCTAAGCGTGCTGCATCAAATAAATGTCATATATGCACATAATAAATATTTTTTTTAAATACGGCACTATAGCAAAAAAAATAACTATGCCAACAAATGAATGTTGCTCACCTGCAAGATTAAGGTACAACAGGTAAGTGGATGAAGGAAACTGAGTTGCCATTGTGTCTAAAAAATACCGGGGTATATTCTAAATTTGGGGGTAAATTCTGGGCTCTCATACAAAACACAAACCAATAAGCCTTTTCTTCATAATTAATAACACTAAATATAACATACACAAAAATGCATAACCGATGATAGCAAATGTAAACAGAATTTCCAAGGAAAAAAAAGTGCTTATACTACAGCATATCTAAGGACAAAAACAGAAATGTACTATAATTCAGCCTATATGTCCTTAGATATTGTGTCTGTTTTAATTTCTTTAGTTTTTATTTTATTTCCTTAATTTTTACCTGGTGGTGAAAAAACAGTAACACGCCTTCTGTGCTAGGGTGACAATGCTCACCTAACTTATTGAAGCAGGACAAGTGAAACAGGACAGTACTGCTAAATTATCCCCCTCCACTCTTCACCATAACATATCTGTGTGGGATTCTGTAGTCCTCTGAACAATGTAGCTTATAAGATAGCAGCACAGCCAGAGAGCACATGAAGCTGACAAGATTTCTGGCAAGATTAGCAGTTTTATTTTGCACTTATCAAACAGATGTAACAAAATTTTAAAATGTCAAAGGTATATTTAACTGACCAAAAGGGAACCAAGAATATGAGTTCATTGTTAGGGTTTGCATACCCTTTAATTCAACAGAAAAGTGTTTTTAAATAAGGGTGATGGTTGGGTACCCATTAGGACCACAGCCAGGGAACAGTTTCTTTGGCTTTTCATGTATCTACATTAGTAAAAGAAATGAAAAGAGAAGTGTTGTTGAAGGAACTTAGAATGACAACAACTGGCTGAACCTGTGTCTTTATTCAACGTTAACAACTATATAACTTGTCTCTCAATACTAATGCTCAGTATCTTCCATTTGCATTGAGTGTTTTGTCTGGTGATGATGCACAGATATTGTCAGGGAAAAAAGGGGCAGCTGCCCCGGGCCCCATAAGTTACAGGAGCCCACAACAGCTGTCCCTTTCGTCCAGAGCGCCAGGCAGAAGCGAAGTCACCACTGGTAGCAGGGGCAGACTAAGCTGGGGGACTGCCAGCATGTTGACATCCAGGACCAGTGCTAGCTTAGCCTGAGGGACAGATGATAGAGAAGAGCAGCCAAGCGGCCTGAACAGTGGACGATGAAGTTGATGGTAAGTGATGGGAGCAGTAGGAGCTGTGCTCTTCTCTTCCTGTTGTCTGCAGCTCCAGAGAGCGGAACGCCTGACTGGCAGAGGAGGATGATGTTGCTGGGAATGCAAAGGGGACCCCGGCTTGAGGGAGGACGATACTGGTTGTCCTGTTGAGTGTTTTCTTTTGCAGAGTCCTGTTTATTACACAAGAGTCCTGTTTATTACATTACAGAGTCCTGCCTTTATTGTGTTGCAGAGTCCCGAGTCCATTGCGTTCTTACATATACCTTTTATATATATAATTTTGTACTTTCTTTTCAGGGGGCAGGTGATGTAGGTAAAATTGTAGAAATGTCACCAGCACACAAGTCCTATTAAGATAGCAAAAGCTTCATTTATTGACGTTTTTTGTCATATGACCAAACAAGCGCTTTCGGGACCGTGCAGGGTCCCTTCATCAGGCTTTAGCATTGACAATTGTACAGTGATCACATCTAGGTATAAATAGACAGACAGTTGCATAAAACACCAATAAACACACCCTCTGACGTCACAATGATGTCATAATCCCGCCAAAAAACATAGAAAGAAATGTGCAGATGTCATATGACCAAACAAGCGCTTTCGGGACCGTGCAGGGTCCCTTCATCAGGCTTTAGCATTGACAATTGTACAGTGATCACATCTAGGTATAAATAGACAGACAGTTGCATAAAACACCAATAAACACACCCTCTGACGTCACAATGACGTCATAATCCCGCCAAAAAACATAGAAAGAAATGTGCAGATGTCATATGACCAAACAAGCGCTTTCGGGACCGTGCAGGGTCCCTTCATCAGGCTTTAGCATTGACAATTGTACAGTGATCACATCTAGGTATAAATAGACAGACAGTTGCATAAAACACCAATAAACACACCCTCTGACGTCACAATGATGTCATAACCCCGCCAAAAAACATAGAAAGAAATGTGCAGATGTTAGCTGTCATATACAGTATAATCAGTATAGAAAGGTGCTATGTGCCATCCATGAAATGCTGCATATGAACACATATCAGCCATGAATCAAAAAGTAAGTGGCTTACTTGGTGGGAGAAGAAAAACAAAGCCTGTAACATCATGAGACTGCTGTATATTCCAGCATCCATTCAGTTCTGATTGTTACTATGGTAACAGGACGCTGTCAGGTCCTGTGTGCAGAGGAAGATCCCGCCCACTGGTGCTGGCAGAGAGCCAGCTGTGTGTAATGTAGAAGGAGAGAGAGAAGAGAAAACGTCCTGTACGTGGTTTCCAATGCAACGTGACGTATTGACACGCAGGGGCGCCACCTGCTGGTGCTAGCCAGTATTGCAGGTGGATAATACAGGAGTTATTTCTATTTCACAAGGGCAATGATGGGAATGGCTATCGTGTGTGGACCTGCTGAAGTGTTGAAAGCAGGACTATTAAACAAATATGCACATAAATTATGGAATAGGTGGACATGTTGAAATAAACATAATAAAATCTATACAGTTGGAACGGTATATACTGTATATACGGCATATACTGTATATGTAGAAATTGCCTTTAGTTATCAGTCTAGAGGTACGATTCCATAATGAACATCAGATATGAAAACAGTCAGAAGAAATCAAGTAAAAAAATTGTGGATCTTGTTATAAATGACTGTTGAAAAGAATAGGGGCGCCCTTCAGTGAATTTGAATGTGACGTCCGCAATTAATTATAATAATGACCACTGGGAAACTAGTTAAAAAACAGATATGTAAAAGACAACAAAAATAGTCAGAAGTTACCCAATCGTATGAGAACTGGTATATAGGTATCTAATAGATTGATATATATATATATATGTGGGTTTATCTTTCGTACAAGAAACATGACAATCCAAGGTTAGTGTTAAGTCCCCTAGGATGAATAGTGTCTAGAGTGTATATCCAGTGGGCCTCACGACGGAGGAGTTGTTTATTTCTGTCACCACCCCTGGGATGTTTGCTGACATGCTCAATGACCATGCCTCTCAGGTCATGCGTTTGGTGTTGTTTATGCGCGAAATGTACTGCTACAGGCTTATTTGCATCCAGTTCCTCCCTTTTCTGGACTTTTAATAGTGCAATGCGGATATCGCTCCTATGTTTCTGGAATCTTCGTTTAAAAGGGCCTGTTGTCATGCCTACATAGACCAAGGAACATGGACATTTGAGGATATAAACACAAAACTATGTGTTGCAAGTAAAGAAGCCACGAATGGGATACCTATTGCCATTATGAGGGTGAGAGAAGGCATCGCCACAGGTTATAGCATTGCAAACATTGCAATGATAGCACCGGAAGCATCCAGTTTTATTGGAAAACACAAATTGTTTTTTGCTGTATTTAGGTCTGGGTTTATTGGTGTTTTATGCAACTGTCTGTCTATTTATACCTAGATGTGATCACTGTACAATTGTCAATGCTAAAGCCTGATGAAGGGACCCTGCGCGGTCCCGAAAGCGCTTGTTTGGTCATATGACAAAAAACTTCAATAAATGAAGCTTTTGCTATCTTAATAGGACTGGTGTGCTGGTGACATTTCTACAATTTTGCTGACATTCGCGGCGCCATCCGCGGTCACTGCGAGCACCCCCCACTACAAGGGACATATCGGTAAGAAGTGCGACAAGGAGAGTACTCAGGTGATGTAGGTAGTTACGAGGTTCTAGGTTGGAGAGTGGGGGGCAGGTTATGGAGGTGGGAGAGTTGTGGGGGCCCTTTAGCAAAATCTAGCCCAGGGCCCAAATATTATTAAAGACAGCCCTGGCTATTGTATATTTATATGGCAGTGAATGTGACATTCACTGCAAATTAATTTTCCTGATGCATGTGTTTCAAATGACAGTGATGGATTCACCACTAGTGAATATTTTGTGAAAGTCACACTCACTGCTTTATAAATATACCCCTAAATTGTTATATATTTTTTTATAAAAAATGTATAAAGTTATGCTGCGAAGCCTGTGACTCTGCACTGAGCACTTTCCATTTTTTTAAAATAATAACTGGATCAAACAGTACAGCAGCTCATATGTTTGTGTACAGAGTGCAAGAAATTGCCTTTTTCTCGCTTTGCAAGCAAGCTTACCATCTCAATAAAACGTCTGACAACAAATTTATGATCTGCATGGTTGGAAATAGATTTGATTACTATGATAATTAATTCCTGGGGCATCACAGCTAGACAAATCCAACTGCATACATTATAAATTGTAGCTCTGGGATGGTTTGAGCATGTTACCAGATGGCTTCAGGTCATCAGAGAAGTTACGCCAATGGTAGATTGTTTTGTTTAAAACATGTATATATACTATAACCTATTGTTGTTAAGGCAACGTGGACAAAGACAAAAGCTTATAGTAAACAGTAAGCTATAATAACTATGTAGTAAGACATTGGAGTAAAAACATCATGTAGGGAACATAAACATGTTTTTGAAAGAACATTGCAAATGACCACAATTATTGTTGACTTGCAGATAAGTTGATAAGCATCAGACCAACAGTAAAATGATTAAATATAAGGGAAGTAGATGTATGATGGGCATTCAGAAAAAGAAAATGTAATGTTAGTGATCTGACAAACTGCAATTTAACCCCTTCGTGACGGGAGACGTACACTGTACGTCCAGCCACAAAGGGACCAAATGACTTGTCACGTAATGGGTAACATTCACCCTAAACTATTAGTTTGGGTTGATATAATGAGGTTGAATCATTTACCATATTCTTACAGTATGCCTTTCAGGATAAGACCTGACATGGCCAAAATCACACATTTTAGTCTCTAGTAATGTAGCATTCCCACTGTGGAAGGAAGCATAGTGCCAAAGCATTTGGCAGGTTAGTGTGGGTGGCTTAGACTGAGGCAGCAGGACACATGAACAAGCACTGACTGGCATTATCTTTCCCAGAACACTAAGCCCAGTATAATCCAGTTTTACATCATAGAACATACAGTGGGAAGAGTACGTCTCCATTGGTTACTGTATTTTTCCATGTATAAGACTATACTTTTTCATTAAAATATTTACCTAAAAATGGATGGGTGTCTTATACACGGGGGGCCGAGAGGAGAACCGCGGTTGCAAAACTGCCGATACCTCTGCAAACTAGCCTCACGAGTGAAACTTCCGATTGCAGAGACAAGCTAACAGGTTTCCTCCAATCATGAGCCTTATGTACCCGACGTCAGCTGAGGCTGCGGAGAGCCTGTAGCCAGTGCCTAGATGCAACAGGGAGCGGTAATGTCGGAGCATTCTGAGCCCAAAAAATGTCAGAAAACAAAAAAAATCCCGGTAAATACCAATACCAGGAAGCTGCTGTCTTACTCTGCAAAATTTAAACTGGATGTAATCAGTTATGCAAAAGAGCATGGAAAATATTGATTTCTGAATTTTGGTTAAGAAAAGTGGGGGGCGTCCTATACATGGGGGAGTCTTATAGACAGAAAAATACTGTAAATCTTCACGAAATGTGAAACGCCAGCAGTTTTTTTCTGCTTAACATTTCCCTATCACTATCATCAAAAATACCAGTTTTTAGATGGAGTAAGTGTATCATTATTTTAATTTTTCAGCACAATACCATAGGCAGACATTTTAAAATGAAAACACAATATAATATGTATTTAGTGCAATAGAACAATTAGTCTGAGATCATGTACAATAGTCCATTTAAGTTGAGTAATATGCATAAGTGACTATGCAAGGGTATTTACAAAATAAAACTACTAGCTGGAAGAGTCACCTGATATATCATATTTGGAATAAATGGTCAGTTGTGATTTTTCTCTTTGTTGTTGTCTCTGGAAACATGTGCAATTTTCCATTTACAGTCATTTTCATGGTACTATCCTCACACTTATCTTGTCTTCATAGGGGTCTATTCACGAAGCTGCCGAGGGCAGCCGAGTGAATGACCGATCTGAAGTGAAGTGAGCCGAACACTGTTCGGCTATTCACTTCAGGCTGGTACGGCTAATTTCAGCCGTAATTTGTGTCTGTCTTCCTCATCCATTACTTCAAGAATTGACAATAAGTGTAAAACAGGGAAGATAACAGAAGATCTTATAATTTCACTGTAGAGACAGCTGTCAATTATTTTTTTTTACAACTGTTGCCAGAAATATTTTTTTAAGCATGTCACCTATTATTATGACTATAACATACTTTAAGTATTTTCTGTACCATGCTAAATACTCATACACAGAGAGTAGATGTTAAAGGGAAACAAGAATCATCTTGAGTAGGGATGGCCAAATCCACCTTGGTTCAATTTAATATGTAAATGAGTTCATTTTAGGTGCATTTTAGGTGTGCTGTGTTAAAGAAATTCCTACTATGCTGCATCTTTGGTGTACCTTCATCAAAACGCTCCTTATATAGAATGGTAATGCATGTAAAACACACCTAAAAAATCACCTACAACACACTGCACAGGTGTGAACTAGGCCTTAATATGAACCCCACTGAAATCAATGGGAGATGAATCTTCAAAATCAATTCTCCCCATTTTTAAGGCTACTGTGCAAAGGTTTGTTAAACAAAGGGCATGGCAACATGGGTAACGCCATTGGGGGACATGTAGCAATGCAGAAAAAGTGTATTAAAAAATATTGTTCAGCAATGAGAGGGTCCCATATTAATGTAACTTGGGGGGGAACAGGGAAAAAAAACACAATTTCTTTTTAATATATGTTTGGGAGATGCCTTTAAGCTGTATGCGGTATTAAGGAACATCACATATTTCATGGTCAGCATCAGTGACACCATATTCTGGCCTCATATATGTTGCATGTGTAATTGATTTTTTACATTTTACAGTTAGCTTGTCCTAAATGCAGCAGCACTCCAATCTAAGGACCGGTTTGCATTATAGCATTGTTCTAAAGGCATGGAATCCGTTCATTGAGCGTATTGTATCACACAGCACACTGCACCACATACTAGGTGTACTGGTGCATTGTGTTGCCATTCATGCTTAATGGCACCCTAACACACCTCCCGGCAGTTGTGTGTTGCATTGCAATGCATACTATTACAGCAGTGTGTGCTGCATTGGCATGTGTTGAAAAAAATAGTGCACACATTGTTATTTACTGCATCACAACATGCACCATTGTGGTACCATGAATTGCAGTGCAGTACAGTGAAGCGCAAAGCACACTTACTGTAAGGAGCATTTGGATGCCATTCAGCACACCTAGCACAACACTATAGTGGGAATTGTCCCCTATTCATTTCAACCTGATAGCTTTTCGCTGATGGCTATTTATGTAGTCTTGGCTGTGACACCAATTTTTTTTCTCTTGCAGTAATAGGCCTAAATTGAGTGGTGGAAGTAGCAGCCACAACAGAACAAAAAGCCAAAAGAAAATTTACAATTAGAAAAAAAGCTGAAGCCCTTTCTTACCAACTGGCCAGTGGAAAAACACTTCCATAGCATAGTTTATGATTTTGTTTGTAGTACCATGCTTTATTGTGTTAAAAGTTTAATAAAATGTGAAAGCGGAGTCCACAAAAACACTGTAAAACCACAATGCCACATTCCAGAGACAGGGCAGTTTTAACCATGAAATATAAATTAGAATGCCATATTTCAGAGAAAATAGCCATACAAATAACACAGCAGCCGGAGAATGAGCAGCTTGATCAGGCTCCAATTAAGAGGGAGAGATGAGGTCATTTTTATAATGAATTTGAGAGGCAACAGTCAGAAATATTGTACATATTCTATAGACAGTATTTGAACACTTTGAGTAGGCTGCATTTTCAAAAGTACGCACATCATGCAGCTTTTCACCCCCAAAAAATTTACATTAAAGTGTATATACAGAAAAAAGGAATAGATATTGTACATACTCAGTCTGTATTTAAATAATTGCACTAAGTTACATTTTTTAAAGGACACAGAGCATGCCTGTTTTTCATCCCCAAAATGCACACTAAAATGTATCTGTCAGAAACAAATACAGTAATTTATTGCATGGAGACATGGTAGGGGGCAGCACTGACTGCAGCTCAGTAATGATGATCCTGATGGAACCATAGGCACAGCTCTACAAGGCTCTCTGTCTAGTCATTGTGCTTGTCACAAAGACAGTGACAGAGGCCGACAAGTTGATCTGTTGGATGGGTGGAGCCAGATGGGTCCTGCTGTGTAACTAGTTCCCCATCATGTCTGCCTTAATTGTGATTGACAACTGACAGCTCTAGGTGGATTCCATTGCCATTAGGTTAATGTCTAGTGGCTATGGAATCTACCCACTGCCATCAGCTGTCAATCACATGGAAAGTGGGCCTGATGAGGAACTAGTCTCAGCATCACCCATCAGGCTTTTTTCACTGTTAGTCTATGCTATTGACACATCACCTGCCCCATACAGCTGCTGGCTGGGAGATGCTTTGGCTGACAGCAGAATTTAATTGAATGGGGAATGATGCTGGCTCACATAATTGATTAAATATGGTCTTTGCAACCGAAGATACCTGATTGGGGGGGCTGTCACCTTCATGGAACAAGCACAGGTGAGATACTGGATTCAAATAATCTGAAGATAGATCACAAAATGATAAAAACACAACAGCTCCAGTGAGGCCACTTTCAACAAAAACAGGACATCCGACACAGAAGGAAATCCAGGGTGCAAGATATAAACATATATAATGTCCAACGAGAGTGCCAAGCAAGACACTATGAGAGTCCAAAAACATTTACAGGGTTATTAAAAAAAGGGTGAAGAACTCGGAGAAGGCAGGAGAAGTGAGCAATCTAGGCCAAAATAGTTGATCTGGAAACATTTTCCAGTTCAGCTATGTTGTCCTAGATTGTTCACTTCTCCTGCCTTCTCCAAACTCTTCACCCTTTTGTAAAAAACCATGTTAATAAAAGAATAGAATAATCAACAACACGGAACAGCCAAAGTGTTCTAAAGGGGTAGCAAAACTCCCTCTTCTTTAAGGCTTATACATGATAGGTCATGTTAAACTGGTGCAAATCACCAGGGGTAAATTATTTGCGTAGGGTATAGCCAAAATCAGCAAAAATGCTTCCCAGTGCAAAGCATGCCCTGCTCTTTACTAGACAGCAGCCCCATTCTTTGGATAAATGTCTCCCACCAATGTGAAGTTTGGCTTTACTTACCTCTAGTGCCTTCATCTACTGGCAGATTTTTTTTTTTTTAAATTTGTCACAGCCACAGTGGCACATAATGAAAATGGTGCACATAGGATCTATCTGAATCTGTTGTGTGTGTCAGAACTCTAAACCAAACTGCTGGAAGGCTTTTATGAATTCAGTGCAGGACTATTTAAAGGAACCATACCATCAGAGAAGTGTCAAAAATGCTTTATAGAGTTACCCTCATATTATTTACCTGTTAACCCTGCCAGTAATTGTGGAAATGCTGGACTTCCTGTTGAGGGCAATCAATGACCACACAACACTGCTGAATTCATAGTCCTGTTGGTCTTTAAAACCATGTCTCCTTATCCCTGTGATTGGTGACCTTATCCTGCCAGCATCCATTAAATGCATAGGCATTGTTGTGCATGGAGCTAGTGTTGAAACTGCCTCCAAGGTAACAACACTCACATGTTAATCCCACCACTCAGCCTCACCTCAACACTCAGGAATGGTGAGGGCCTGTAAAAGTAGTATGAGGGCTGAGAGCGGTGACGTGGGGTATGCAGTCCTGTACAATTACAAGACCACATCAAAAGAGCAATAAATTAATGTTTTAAAGTAGATTTTTTTTTAGAGTGTTTTGGTACTGCACTCCTTATGTTTATGTAGCTATACTTTACATATACTTTAACAACCTAAATAGACATTAGGGTTAAATCACTAAGCTATAAAGATTGTTATTTGTCATTAGGGCTATTATTTTAGCAATGGCAACTAATGTGAACTGAAAACTCAAATGCCTGAAACTAAGGATTGCTTTGGCATCTGTTATAAATCATTGCTTTTAAGTCTTTTGCCATGAACTCAAAATTCTAATTTTGCCAGAAATATTTTACTTGTATGCATATTTACTAAAAAGCTGTAAAGAATGCAGCAAACTATGATAAATATTTAAGAAACGTGTAGACCAAAATCCCTGTATATTTTTTTTCTGACTTTCATATTATAAAACACATATGCATTAATTTGTGCAACCTTGAATTTTTATTCAAGTGCATAAACTGCCATCGTTTGATCTGTGTGGTTTGTGCCCTGTTTCCACATCTTTATTTATTCTGTTTTAAATACCCTTTTTGTTTTCATATTGTCCTAAATAAAACAATACATGCAGCCATGACATTTTGCAAAGTGCACACCCAGGCAACCAGTAACTTTTTGTTATCTGACTCCAGTAACTTCAAATCTGGCTTCTATATTGTAGTACTGTATATTGCACTGTTTTCAGGCATATCAGTTCACATATATATGGTCATTTTTGAACCTTAAATGCAAGATTGTGTTATGACTTCCCCATGTCTAAGCTATAGTATCCACTAAATCTGTCAAGGGATGACATAATTCTCCATGATGAGAGCATTTAGTAGGAATATCACTTTGTTGAATTATGCTGCTATGAGATAAGCCACCGATGAGTTCATGTTGTGATGAGGCAGTTTGAAATGTCATTATTTTGCAGGGAGTCTATAGTGATAATTAATTAGAAGAGGTGAAGCATGAATTTAAACTCTGGCTCCCATTTATATATATATATAATTATTTTGCTATTTATGTTCAGGATTGTTAGTAATCTGCAATGTCTCTAGATGATTGCATATTGTTTTTTAAAAGGCTGATTGTTTCAAGCTTAATTCTACTTTTTGTTTTTAAGGGGAAGACTTAACATTTCTGAGACAGGTAAGCACAGATATAAAATGACAGAAGTACTGACACTTAGCTACTCTTCTAAAAATTAGTCTTTGTTGGTGTGCCTATTGGGTTAACTTTAAAAGAGTCTTATGGTTCCCCCAACACCTGAGTTTAGCCACAGATACCCATATACAAAAATGTATTACAATTTATAAATGTTGTGGCTGCCCTTTCTAGTCTGCTATCCTAGGCACTGGCTCATGAGTTGCAGTTTAATAAATAAAAATGTTTCTAAAGTATGTAAAAGCTCAATGCATAATATTATGCACTAGTCCCATTCAAAACTGAGGGTAAATGCATCCCATACTTAGTAGTTATTCTCATTTAGCAAGACTTGTTCTGTAATGATGAAAATGTTTTGCTACTTAAGTAGCTTCCTCAGCTCATGAGTTTTGGGAACATACCCCAGCATTTATAGGCAAACAGATAACGTAATCACCTTAATTAAATCACAATGGAATGTATCAAGGCAGATGTTGATTGTCCAAGAACATGATGGGAGATGTGAAAGTTCTCAGATGACAGGAGATCACCCTGGGGATGTGTAGGCCACATTATCTTAAAAATAATGATCTTTCTCTTCGGAAGGGTGAAGGGAGGATTTTCCATTACTTTCCCACCTATATACATTATAGGAATGTGGAAGCTTTTACATTATTCAGCAGGAGGTAAATACATAATTGGAAATGTACGTAAATCATAAAATACCTTTACTTTGCAAAGTGAATGTGAGTAAATAAGTCAGAGCTGTGTTCATTAAATACCCCAAAAATGTGCAGGGAAAATGAAGAAAAATAGACCTTTTGCAAGAACATGATTTGGTTTTCAGAGTGAACACAACTTCTCTGTTAAACTAACATTCACTTTGCAAAGGAAACATACACTATTCTTTGTGAACAGCCTATATTGCTTTTGGCTCATAAAACAGAAAGGATATTTACTATGAAATAAACACCCTCAATAGATCTTGAAATAAACACCCTTAATAGATATTTTAATAATAGATGTAAACTCTAAATTAAGGGTATTTAGCTTGCTTAAACTCTCTGCATAATAAACAATTGCCACTTTTTAAAGTATTTGTTTTCACCCCTCTTTCATCACTTGCTGCATCTCAGTTCCATTAAACTCCTGCTTCCTCTTTGCCGCTACTTTCTACATGCATGCATTCTGGGAACATTTCATTTTCACCCTGGAAATGTTCAGGAACATTATCCTTTATGGTAGGATCACCAGGTATTATGGCAAAATAACATTGCAATATTTAGAAATACTGAAAATTACTTTGTAAATTAAATTAATATGTAAAATTAATTTTAATAATTGGGTTTACATGTACATTAGTG
>NW_017307092.1:352747-353693 GCF_000935625.1 Nanorana parkeri
TGTATATATATATATATATATTATTTGCACGTGACTGGATAATTGAAGTGAATATTATTTATTTTGTGAACATTCTCAGCTTATTTGTAAATCAGTCTCACTCTGTCAGTTCTCTGCAGAAACAAAGATAGTTTCTCTATCCATCAACAGGAATCAGGGATCATGAGAATAAGACTGTCAGAGAAGGGTTAAGACTCATAGAAATCTGCAAACATCATCCAGGTTTGCAGCTGACCTGTCAGTGACTGCATTATTAGAAGTGTATTTATATCCTTCACTGTACCTCCATTGGGATGCCTTCTCTGTCAGTGTCCTTGGAATTATATATTTCCCTACCCTAATATGCATATCAGAAAGACTGTTTTACAGTAGGGGCAATCCTGCCACTAAAACAAGGATATATCATCATCTCCATTTCACTAACAGAGACCACAAAAATATTGCCTTAAATATAATAACCATTTACACAAATTATTTTTAATTCTCTAAAATGTGTTTTCTACATGCTATTTGAATCTCTTAAAATGCTTTAAAATTATAATGACAATAACATTCCATTATTATGGCAATTAAAGAAAACTAACAAGCTACCTTCAATTTGGGTATTGGGCAGTTTTTAAAAATTAGTGAAATAAGTGACTGTATGGCCGATCATTTTCTCACTAAATACATACAGTGACAAGTTGGTCTTATTAAATCTTCCGTATAATGTAATTCAAATAATTATATTAAAAGAAAATGAACATGGGAATGTGTTTTGTTAGTATTTTTGTATACAGACCATTTCTTAAATATCGTTTTTTAATTCTACTTTAATGTAATCAGATAATATGGGCTATAAACAATTAGTTGCAACTAATTATAATGGCAAATCTATTAAGATACTGCAAAATAATTCATTAGATTAAATACCTGAATATAATGAGTTTATTATTCATCTGCACAA
>NW_017307092.1:353766-396868 GCF_000935625.1 Nanorana parkeri
ATATATATATGTATGTCATTAAAGCTTTTCTAAAAATAATTTTATGAGTATATATGGCATTGCTTTCATGCATCACACAATGTATTAAATGTATAGTAGCGGATGTGACAAAATAACAGAAATGCCAAATGTAGACTACACATAAAAAAATAGTTGGGGGCTCTTTTTTGTATTTGTAGTATTTATAGTGGAACATCAACTATTTTGGACCCTCAAATCTCTTGCTATAATGTGCAAGTATGCTCAGTATACTTGCACATTATAGTAGACTAAAGCCCGTGACACACTGCATGCAAAGCTGTGCAGAGCGAAGCAAATCTGTCAGGCATGGAGCTTCACATGCAGTGTGTGAGCTGAGTGCAGCCATATGAAAGAGTGCATATTTAGTCAATTGGCTTGTGTGTAACAACCGGATGGAATTCTCATCGTGACGTGTGGATTTATATGCGCAAGCCAATTGACTCAAGATCAAATTTTTTATCTCGGCACATTTAGCTATGCGACGTGCCGGAAAGAAAATGACATGAGACACTGCATGCGAAGGCAATGCGCCACCACTCCGTGCTGCTTTGTGTGCAGTGTATATTTTAGCTGTGCAGCTAAATATTTTAGAGAAAGTTTAGAACTGTAATTTGTGCCTAAACAGTACCGTGAATAATCTTTTATCTATAATCCCTCTTCAAAAAAAAAGACGAAAAAATCTTTATGAAAAGTGTTGTAATTATTAGATATTTTCAATACAAAACAATTCATACCAGGTTAACAATAAAGCTGGACATGGAAGCAACAGGCTTCTGACTTAGCAGTGCACTTCCTGGTACATGAGGGTGCATAGGTACTCCTGTGCCTACAACCTCACTGTACATCTTCAATGTGAGATTAAGGCACTATTGTCTCCGACTGCTATTCTTAGGAGAAAAAAAAAACAACACTCATTAATGCCCACTTTATACATGCTGAATAGGTTAGTTGTTAGATAGAGTGATGCTTTACATTTGCTTTAAATAGGATGATAAAGGGCAGAGCCCTAAAGATTTAGCATGTGCCATGTTTCCCAGTGTATGCCAAATCACGATGGTACAAGGAACAGGTTCTTTAGACAAAAATTAGGTTGATTTTCTACAGTACTAGAGCCTATTCATCTTTAATTATCCTTGAATAGTATTAGGTATTCTTTGCCAAGTGTATTTTTTCCACATTCACTAAGCTTGGTGAAAAATCCATTGCAAAGTGAAAATTCACTGTGAATAGTCATAGCCTATACTGCTTTAGTAAATCAAACCCAAAGAGCTGCCATGTGGCCATGCAATTTGCATGCATTGTGAAACACAGCAAAATGCATGACAGTGTGAGCACTGAGAACAAGACAACACGTGTTTAAATGTAAGTCAATATATGATTTACTCTACTTTCCCTACCTTGCTTGGGTAAATAGTTAGTACAAGTGTACATTTTAAAATGAAATACTCTATAATCAAATTTAATCTAGATCTTAGTTGGTAATATGTGCATTTTATGATTTCATCACAGATCATTAAGACACTGTAAACCAAAAGTGTGAATCATTTCACTGAGCCCATAAAAAGCAATGGATCTAAAGCTACATACTACAAAGACTGCAAACCCTTTCAAAGTGTTCTAAGATATAATAATTAAATCATATTAAAACAAAATTTGTTTTAACTTGGAATGTTAGCTTCTGCATAGCTTCACAGATTGTCAACTTATGCACCAAAGTGATCTAGATTTGAGAATTATCATGAACACAATAATTAATAATGATTTGCATTTATATAGTTCTTTTCATCTTATCTGAATCACAATGTGCTTTTCAATTACACCACTTCAGAAAACACAAGCAACCACCTGGGAGCACATACCCTTGAAAATAATTTTACTGTATTGCATATCTTTGACTCTGAAAGTAAAATAAAACATATTTAAAAATAATTAAATCAAAGGGACATGTATAGCTATTACACATGGAATGCTAAACTTATTTACAGTACAGAGCCATGTTATTAAACCAATCAATGCAGGAAAAACTGTTTAAAAAATCATAGGCTTGTCTGGTCTTATTAATGAAAGTTTTACATTTTATTGTTTCCTTTTTTTCTAATTAACAGACAGGAAAATATACAATTGCGCAACTTATAGCAATCAGTGTATTTAAAGTAATATAAATAAAACCTTTTGCTGGTGACCTAAATGTATATGATGACATTAGGCAATGGCTAGACATATATGTCCCCAAATTGTTAATGAGAAATGAGGTTCGGGTTCACTAATACCATGGGGTCTATTCACAAAGCTGCCGTAGGAAGCCAAGTGAACAACCGACCCAAAGTGAAGTGAGCCGAACACTGTTCGGCTATCCACTTCAGACTTGTACGGCTGATTTCAGCCAAAATCAGCCATACCTTCGGCTCGACTGAGCCCCTCGGCCAATTTCGGGGGCTGTAGGGCTATAGTGAGTATCCCGTACAGCAGCCTTGAACCAAAGGGGTCCTGGGGCCTAAGCTACCCGAAGGATCAGCTGAAACCACGGCTAGATCCTTTGGTAGCTTTGTGAATAGACCTCCATGTGTTTGAGATTCATGGTCCTGGCAAATTTTGTGCAGTTACGCCCCAGACAATTTATTTTCTAAAACCATATTGCACTGCGTGGCTTTTGAACTATGGCCAGCAGACTTAAAAGGATGAATAACAGGGCTTTTGGATAAGCCAGCCCCCTCGCTATAAAAAAAGGCAAGCACAGAGCTATCATAGTGTCAGTGAATTGGAAGCTATTTTAGAGAAACCACAAAGAAAGTTTAAAGAAATGCATAGGGAGGGGTTAGTGTTCAGATAACTGTACTTTAATTATGATTGCTAGCTCTTCGGCAATCATCCCTTTTGCTGCCTTTCTGTTGTTGTTTTATTTTGTGGTTGATTTCAGTTCAGCATTCACCTTCATATGCTGTCCCATCCATAGCAAATTATTTTTGCTGCAAGCCTTTTCCTTAAAAAATGGGTCTTTTTTCAGGGGCTGGAATTTTGGGATTTGTATTTATTTGAGGGGTATAATAGTTTGAATCTTATGTTTATATGGCTTTTTTTAGTTTGAGGTACTTAAAGAGGAGCATTTATTTGTTAACAACCAGCTGCTTGTTGTTCACTGCATTGTTTGCAAAGAACCCAATCAGCTGCAGCAGGGGAATTTCCTGCCTACACCTGCACGGAAGCAAAGGGGTGAGATGCTGTGACATCAGTGATCAATTACATTGACCTAATATAGTCATGTGGCCATATACGATAAATGAATTCAACACAAGCACCCTGCCCCATTGCTTATCCACAGTTGCAAGGGCTGGGAATGTAATTTCCCAGACATGTTTGGGCATGCACCTTCTGGGTTCTGACATGTACCTCTGGGTTCAGACCAGGGGTTGTACCTGGTACCCCATGTATCTTCTGGGTTCAGACCAGGGGTTGGTCCAACACCTACAGGACGGAGTTCTGCCAAATCAAGGCCATGGATGATGGGCCTAAGAAACAGTGCTGATAAGGTGAGCCCCATTTATACATCTCTTAAAGATACTAGACTAGAGAGCTTGCCGAATCTATTGATGCTTACCCAACTTTAGATCAGCCAGTGTCCGACACCACCTTGAAGGACATGCAAATACAGGACATCTCTAAGAAGTACAATCCACACAGATATGCAATCTCTCATTAGGCAGTTTAAAGATGATATCAGAGAAGTGGGTGACTTTTTCCACTTTTAATGAATTGGTGGCTTCCCACAACGACAGAGAAGATTAAATTATCTGGCTTTAAACTAAATTGGTTGATCTGGAAGACAGATCCCACCACAACAATCTAAAAATTCGAGGTATCCCTGAATCAGTGCAACAATCTGAACTGACCCACTACGAGCAAGAGCTTATTCGCACTGTACATCCGGAGCTCCTGGATTCAGAACTCATTATAGATCGAATCCATTGTCACCCCAAACAAACGCAGCTCCCTGTAAAGCTTCTGAGAAACATGCTGATGCGTATCCACTTCTTCCATGTTAAAGACAAATTGCTGGAGCTGTTAGAACAATAAACTTACCGGAAAAATTAGCTAAACTTCAGTTCTATGCTGATCTCTACCAAAACATGTTGTTGCTCAGGAGGAAACTCTTGCCCATCGCTAAAGCACTCAGAAACTACAAAATCATCTCTCGCTGAGGCTTACTGACTAAACTACACTTTTCCAAGGATAATACAGCCTACGTCATCACCTCCTTAGTACAAGGCTTGGAAATGCTACATCAACAGGGTATCCTCCCACACTCTGACTCATGAGGTGGCCTCTACTTCAGAGAAACTGGACCCAGATTGCCAAACCATTGCCTGTAAACCTAAAACCAAAAAAACTACCTAATCTGGCTCATTATTCCTGGACAGTTCGCTGGCCTTGACCTCCTCAGGTCTGATGCCTGTTAGAGCCACTCATCAATCCCCCAAATTAATGAGCAGTATTGTTAACTGTACCTTGACCAAGTTATGGGTTGTTATTTTTATTGTTCTCTTTCAATGTTATGGTTCCTTGTTACTATCCTACTTCTTTTCCTCGCTACAGCAGAGATTACTTTTCCAATTGCTTTTTTAAGTCTTCATCCAGATTCCACCACTCAACTCATATACTCATTACCCATGGATAAATATTCTGTCTGGCTACTTTGTTAGACTTTGTTGCTGACATCATGGGTTTAAAGATTATGGGGTTGATTTACTAACCTTATAAACACACCACGAACGTGTATACACCTCTGCAGTGTGTTCCCTCCCAGCATGATCTATGGGTGGAATCTAAACACCTTTGTAATGTCTACACAACCAACAGGTGTGTTGTGCAAAGCTCTGAAGGAATTCCAAGGTGATGTTGGGTAAATTAGCTCTATGTTGTGTTGCTTGCGTTGATGAATGCAAGGAATGTAAATGCATGAGCTAACCATTTTTGTCTAAACTGTGAAGCAGCATTATATATGCATCATGTGCATGATTTTTCCATATATGGCATTAGTGGAAATATGCTTTTAGAGACTTTTTGGTTGATAAATACGTTTTGCTGTGTGAAAATCACACACACCTGGTGTGTGTGTGTGTGTTTAGGTTAGTAAATCACCCCCTATGTCTCTTAACGCCAAAGGTTTAAATAACCCAGCGAAATGACACTCTTTGTGGAAAGAAGTCTTATGCTTGGGTGCTGAAATTGTATGTATCCAAGAAACACACTTTCGGCCCAATCATGCACCCAAATGCTCTCACAAATTGTTTCCCACTACCTTTTTCGCCAGCAGTCTGAAGAAAAAAGATGCGTAATGATTGCGATTAAGCATTCAGTAGCCTTTTAACTCTTGGACCTTAAATCAGATCCTCTAGGATGATACATCATTCTGATTTGCACCCTTAACTCTAAGTTATGTACAGTAAACTCCCCATTATCAGGCTTTCAAGCAACCACCAGTCTCAGGCACCCGTCATGAAGCACATTAAACAATTGCCGGTTGCTTGGTGCACAGTACACTAAAAAATGTAATTAGCAACTATATTTATTTAGTTGCTAACAAAATTCTTTGTTTACATCTTGCTGCCAACACGTGGCTAGATTCTGCGGTCGGCAGCAGAATGTAAACATTCGGGAGAAATAACCAGCCTGCTACTGGCTATTTCAAATTGCAACAGCAAATAGCAGGCTGGCTATTGTGCCCACCTACTGAGCAGAGGAGTGGACCTGAGAGAGAACTTTCTCCCTCAGGTCCACTCCTCTGCTCAGTAGGTGGGGTTTCAATAGCCAGCCTGCTATTGCAATTTGAAATAGCCAAAGCAGGCTGGCTATTGAAACTCCGCTCACCAAGCAGAGAAGCAGAACATGTTCACTCTCAGGGCCGCCCTTCTGCTTTGTGGGCGGGGCTTCAATAAGCATCCTGCTATTGGCTATTTCAAATTGCAAATTGACAATAGCAGGTTAGCTATTGCACACTGAAGAAAAATTGTATATTCCCTGGAGCTCCGATATACTATACAAATCCCTTTATGTGCATTCCTATAATTGGTCATCTAAGGTCATGCAACCAAGGTTTGATGAACAAAAAACAGGGGAGTGTTCCAAGTGAGGATCACAGAAAGTGGTTGCTTAAACAGACCGAGACCATTAAATCTTATAAAAATATAAACTTTATTATGTTTTACAAAACATCAATTCTTTGCAACAGCAATTCCGCTTCTTACTGATACAATAAAAAAACAACGTTGTTCGTGACACTCAAAACATTCATTCATACAAACTATGGGCCCCACACACACTGCGACCAAGCTTAATCCCTGCAGAAACTAAACGAGGGAGTACTCCCAGGTAAAGCACCTGATAGTGATCAGAGCTGATCACCTTGACAGACGATGATTTGGAGTATGGACAAGATAGATCAAGTAGGACAACTCTTTGAACAGGTATCCCAATACCTAATGGATACTATCTATCAGTTGGTGATTGGTATAGGAAGTCTCTGTGATTCACCATAGATTGAAAGTGACACATTCCTGTATAGGTAAGATGTAGTCATGGACTTCAATATATCCGTGTTCTTTATGGATCTCTTTAAGGAGAAAACGTCCTTCACTTGATTTCCTGAATCATCTAAACCTTCCCCTATATCAATAAATTCCTCCCACAGAAACAAGTATTTTTCGAGGGGGAGACCTGTGATGGACTATTTCAAGTTGTTTCATGGTCAGCCATACTCACAGTTGGTCGTCTCGTTCCCCTCCTTTGTGAGTCCAGATATCCAGATGGAAGTCCTATGATTTCAACGTTTGTTGTTGATATATGGCTCATTTGTAGGGGGAGGATTTTGTAGGGGTTTTTTTTTATTAGATTCGTGGTTTAGAGGTAATGATGTCTCTCCATCGTTGTTTTTTTCAGGGTTGAAGTCAGCAGTTTCTCAGGGAAGCAGTCGTCTGTGTAGGTCACATAGCGTGTGTAACATACATTCACGGGTAGACGCGTTTCGCTCCACCCACCGAAGCTTCGTCAGAACCATAAGGATGGCTGGTGGATGGTTGTCTTAAATAACCCTTTCACACCTGCTAGGTAATTACATCCAAAGTGCATGTTCTATGATCGAGTGTTAATGAGTGTCACATTTTTCTAAAAAACTCTGCATACCGGCTGTCTATTCTTTCATATCGAAAGCATTCAAAAAACAGGCATATAGTTATTCAAAAATCTAAATATATATAAAAAGAGTTGTCCAGGCCATTTATTAGAATTTTACTGTTTGAGTGGAAAGGGCACATACGTGGATAATAGTACATTAATGTTATTATTTGTTTATGAAATATTCCTCTAAAGGAAGACACTCAGGTTCATTTCATTATTTAGGCCTGCGGGTAGAAGGGTGTTAAGTCTGTATACCCACATTTTTTATTTCTGTAGGAGCACTTTGTCAAAGTCCCCTCTTCTTGATGGTAGGCTCAGAACAGAACAGTAGGCTCCAATGAATTTTACATTACTTACCTTTTAAGGAGGAGTTGTGACATTCTGCAAAATGCATTGCTATGGGGCTATCTATATCTTTGTTTTTAATATCCCTTAAATGCTCTCCTATCCGTACACGTAACTGTCGTTTTGTTTTTCCGACATATGATTTTTTACATGGACACTCTAACATATATATTACTTTATCTGTATTGCAATTGATGAACTGGGTAATTTGATAGGATTTCGCCCACTTTTGACAGCAAGGAGAGCTAAAAATTTAAAAGACTATTTGGTGAACTCCGAATACAGACCAAGCAAAGACAATTTGTCGCTGTCAATGTTACCAAAAATAAAAGGAATGCATCCTTGCGGCAAATGCCACATATGCCCCTATGTAGAGAAGACAAAACATTTTCAAAACTCAGAAGGGACGAAATCCTATCATATTTTACATGCAGAACATATCATATACACAACATATAGCCTTAGGAAAGGCAATGTGATACCCTCTATATTATTTTAAAATTAAACTCTGCATTTGATAGCTTTAAAAAATATTTTAGAAAAATTATACTTTTCTCATCAAGGTGATTACTCCTTCAATGCTGGAACTGAGTCTCGTCAAACATTAAAGTCACAATAACCTCAGGTGTTAAATCTTAAAAATGTATTAAAGTACCCAAACTAGTAACAAAAATGTAGCCTATTTGTATATCACTCAGCTGCACATCCTCTAATAATCTCTGAATTTGTGCTGACACTGTCCTTCCTTCTGGAGGGTGGTTACTTTTATTCCCCATGATCCCTGTGTGTGTTGTAAAGTAGTCACGGTTCCAATCTCACTCCTGTGATGGACTACAATCTCAATACATACTAGTAAACTAAATGTGAGATTGTAGTCCATCACAGGAGTGAGATTGGAACCGTGACTACTTTACAACACACACAGGGATCATGGGGAACAAAAGTAGCCACCTTTCAGAAGAAGGGGAAGAACAATGTCAGCATGAAATCAGAGATGATTTGAGGATCTAAAGCTGAGTGACACACAAATAAGATACATTTCTGTTAATAGTTTAGGTACTTAAATGCATTTTTATGATTTAACTCCTGAGTTTAGTTTCACGTTAACTGAAAATACAGAGATAGGAAAGGTAGGGTAACACAGTCTATACTGCATTCAGATAGATGTTTTGAGCATTAAAAGGATGTTTGTGTCACCATAATCATAAAAAATATCTTTCATAATGCTCCATGCCCAGAAACTTCAGTGATGTCTTGCTGAGAGGTGGTATCTGAGGTGGTTGATTTTTATTGATATAACACAGTTCCTGAACCTGAAATGCAATTTAGAGGTATGGGAGGATGAGAAGTACGTTGGAGAAGTGTCTCAACTATACACATCTACCTCTGTAATTTATTTTTACTAGATATTTGTTTTTAATTATGTGCACAGGTATCGATTTTTAAGTGTCCTTAATTGAAAGACCTACAGACTTATCAGCAGCGCATTAATAAAACAATGATAATGTACAAAGTTCAGTAGACTCCACTAACCAGTAAAATGCAAACATATGGTTACAAATATTCTTTATTTTACTGAAAAATAGTCCCAAAAATGCAAAGACAGCTGTAAAAAGTTTATTTCTCAAGTATGTGGTATTTTAAACTTTATAAAAATTGACAAGTGATGACATAACTGCTGAGTTTATAAAAGTGCCTATTTAATGTGTAGTATTGCAGCTCCTATGAATATGTAATGTAAGTGGTGATGTTTTTCTCAAAGACATTAAGTTTGAAAATGATACTTTTAGAACCTACATTGCTTGTGCTATACAAAGTTCCCTGAAAAGCGAAAATTATGGTAAGATTTACATGGCAGTTTTATGAGAACACTGAAAGTATATAGCGTTAAAATGAAATCAAATCATTTTCAGCTAACTTAAAAATAAAATAGATTTCTATGATGGTGTACCAGCCCAAGAAGTGTTAAAGACCTCTTTCACAGAACCCAATTATGCACTATAGTCTAACATGCATTACATCTCTGTACTATGATACATAACTTTTATTCATTCTTTTGCTTGAACACTTTCCCTAGGCTTAGATTTTACAAAGCTGGGAGATAAATATCCTCAATAAATCGGGAATAATACATCAAATAAGAGTTTATCTTTGGAAACTGTATTTTTCAGGGCTGGGTTAGTGTTATGTATTTCACCTTCATAAAATGATTTTAGACAGAAAATGTATATACTGTAAATGTAGTGGGGAAAAAAGATCTAACCAGTTTATTTAGATTTTTTTAATGTATAAAAACAAGTGGTAAGGCAAAATGTGGTGTTAAGGCATCCACTTGGGCTGTGATAGGAGTTAACATAAAAACTTGCCCATCAAATCCTCCTTTGTTCTTTGCACTGTTCATTTTCCACATAAATTAACTAATCAGCTTTTAGTTAGATGTTCATGTTACCTATAACTTTTCCATATGTGTATATTTTGCTAGCCTTCATCCAGTTGAAGAATAAGCATGATCAAATCTCCCTGGGTTTGGTTCAGGAACAGTTTTGTGAATCCTACTTGAAGTTTGCAAACTTTGTGATGAAACCAATTGAAGTCTACGGGTGGCAAAAAATTGTTTGGTAATAATCAGGTGTCCCGGGTTATGATGTTTTAGCCCCAGTTGAACTCTGAGATGATGCAGGTTCATAATCATAATGTAGTCAAATATAAAATTCTCCAGCTGTGGAGTCACATAGCAAGTCCAAAGAGGGAGGAAAGTAGTGCAGTATGGTTGGACTAGAGTAGAAGATACAATTGGAAATTTGATCCAAAATGCTGTTTTGATGCTCGGTATGGTTATGTACCTTTTCATTACTAGGTTATGTTCATTAAGTTTAAGTTTGCCATTAGCAGGACAGAGTCAAAGCAGAACATTAAACGGGTTAAAAGGGTTTATAAGCTGAGGTGTGACTACTGAAATGAGTAAATGCTGAAGTTGCTAAAGGTCACACTTACTCATTTTGGTTATCTATGCTTTTTCCTGTCCAGAGGTACAACAATAAGAGTAAAACCACTTTCATCAGTATAACCAGAAAACATTATAACCTCTGCAAGACTTTGCTTGTTATCTTCATCATCATTCACAAGACTTCCTTTGTTTCTGATGTATTTCAGAGGCAAGAAGTGGAGTGAAACATCCCCAACAGGAATGCAGAAAATAATAGAAACCTGACAAATGTTCAAACCCTACACTATGAAACCTAAATTGTTTGAAGCCCTTGTTTTTAATGCCTCTGTTCCATTTAGTTAGGAGGACGCTTCTCCAAAAGGTGATTGTGGGGTATATCCTGTTTAGGTCCTTTGTTTTTCACTAAAGATTGGACTATGGTCAATTAATTGAAAATAGGTTCTATGGGATCTGTCTGGATTTAGATAAGCACATGAGACTTTTTAAAAAAAACAAAAAAAGAGTAACAGTTAACAATCCGAAGATTTGGCATTACACCTTGGATTTGAATTGCTGAATCTAAATGTTAAAGGATACTGCAACAACCATTGGTAGGCATTCCTTATTATTAAGACCATGCTAATTGTAACAGTTTACTACTCTGTTTCCTGTTAGCCATTTAGTGAAGGTGGTAAAGTGTGCAACATGCATAAACAACACCTTGCTATTAACAATGTCCATGGGAGAAACAATAGGGACTGATGTATACCTGTGTCAGTATAAAGTAAATCCACTGGAAAATGAAAATACTAGTTTGAGTCTAAGTTATCGGTCAACACTGACAGATTCCCATGCAAAGCTATGAGAATGCAAAACCTGCTTAAGGAAGGTCAAATGCAGGTTAGAAGCAGGTAAACTGTAGTTTAAAAGTACCTATCAATGAATTGTGAAGGATCATAGAAATATCTCAAACTGAAGCAATGAAAAAAAGCCCAATACCCATTGACACAAGCTTTCAAACTGACACACAATAGTTCTATAGGTCTGTAATTCATTTAAATGCCTAAAATAAAATGTGTCTATGTCCCTAGTGACAAATGCAATTCTCATTTGCAACACTGTAACAATAAAAAGGGATAGGTTTTTTGGTTGATTTGGACAATAAAACTTTTTTTTCAGATATCTTGCCACATTAAACCCAAGTTTCCTATTTCAGACTTCCAGGTTGCTGGTTACTTGCTTGTTAGATGATTGTCCACTGGTTATTCTTGTTCTGGACACCTGCATTTGGACCACTATCCTTCACTTGGTTACCTCTTTCCAAGCTATTCTCATACTCCAGACCCACATTAGATAAATATGACATCTAGATTTAGCATTTGTTCAGATTGGGTTTAAAAATAAGTTGGTGGTGGCTACCGCGGCACGCAAGATGGCCGCTTAACTCCGGAGCTCCTTAACACCCGCACCCAAAATCAGCTTTAACAACCTTACTACAGACGGCATGGGGAAGATTGGACCACAATACACCCCCGGCAAAACACCCGCCCTGCAGGGGAACCCACAAAATAAACAGGTTCCCGACATGTTCCGTTCCCAACGCCACGAGTCTGCGGAGGCCTCCTCAACACCACCTCCCAACATGGCGGAGGCCTCCTCTCACAAGGCCCAAACCTCCCTTGCTGATCCTGTGACCGACTCCGTGCAGGTCTACATACAACATCTACCGACCAGATCCGACCTCTCCTCTATAGCAGAGGACATCAAGGACACGTTACAATCAGCGGTGTATGAACTGAGAGACGACATCAGAAACATAGGACGTAGACTGACAGTGGTCGAGCGGGAAGGGGCGGCCAGAGATGTGGCGCTCCGAAGGCTTCATCACCAGCAAGAAACCACATCTCAATCCCTCATAACCATGAGACGCCAGCTGGAAGACCTAGACAACCGGGGACGCCGCTCTAACATAAGGATCCGGGGGCTCCCGAAAACCATTCTGCCCGACGCCATCCCCACCACCCTGCTCCAGCTATTTAATGACCTCCTGGAAAGACCGCTGGACTCCCCCATCGAGCTGGTACAGGCTCACCGAGCACTGAGACCTCGAGTAGCAGGAGAGGACACACCCCGAGATGTTATCTGCTGCCTCCAGAGCTTCCCCCTGAAGGAAGAGATACTGCAACGATCCAGACGTAGGGGAGCGGTGTTCCTGGACGGAGTAGAGGTGAAGCTCTTCCAGGACCTCTCTGTCCACACGCTCCAACAAAGAAGAGCATTATGTCCCCTGCTGGAATGTCTCCGTCATCATGGCATACTCTACCGCTGGCGCTTCCCCTTTTGCCTCTCCGCAACACACAGAGGGAAAACGGCGCTTCTCCGCACACCTGAAGATCTAGACCCGTTCTGCTCCCTCTTGGGTCTCCCCCCGGTCACAAGTCAGGACTGGTACGAGGACCTGAGGCCCATTCCTCCCACGCAGAAGGAACGCAGGCGCTCCCCGACTCGCCCGCCTACCCTACCATCACGGCATCTATCACCTCCAAACTCCGCAGACCCGAAACGCAGCAAACAACACTGCTCTACGAGACCAGACACCGGCTCACCTCACCGACCTGGAGGACGGAATGACGGAGAGTACTGAACCCACGGAAACACGCCAGGCCACTCTCACTACCCATCATCGTTGCCCCTCAAGCTGGCTCAACTGACCGCGACCGAAGGTCACACGGGGAGACCCCTTTTGCCTCATGCAGGAATATTACCCTCCGAATCACATTAACCCTACGCCCGTCAGACCGAACCCCATCTCCTCATCCGCCTCGAGACACCGACCCCTGAACGGCATCCTACTTTGGAACTCCACTAAACCGTGTTGCCCCTCAAGTTGGCACTGAAGCAAGTCAATGACGACGATCACCTGGTCTCCCGTCCAGAATCGTCATCTGAAGGCTGAGTATACACTGAATTGGCTGATGTGATATACGGCCTGATGTCTCAATCCCCTGACCCCCTACATCCCCCGAATCGATCCCCCTTATGCACCTTGCATACACCACATCCCTCCCCACGGATGCCGGAGGAACTGAATGCTATCCCTTGTGTGTCCTATCGGTTCCATCGGTCTGCCACCTGACCTTTCCCGAGAGAGGAGGAACCCGTGGCTGTCAATTTATGACTGCACGCGTCCCTCAGGCCACGTATCGCGTGTTAACTTGCTATTTTGTTATATGGTTACTCTGTCAGTTTGATGTTCCGGTTGCTATTTAGCGAATTACTACTAGTATACCTGTTTACTTGTTTACATACTTGCATGCTCGGCTGGACTGGAAGTGACCCGCGGGTGGCCCAGGCCAACACCTGATTCCTAAGCCCCACCTCACCACCCTGGGGCTAGGTGTACCCCACACCGCCACCTCGCTAATACGTGGGCCTCCCCCTCCTGCCTCATCCTCCCAGGCACCCTAACAGAACGGCCCTCTGCCTCGGAGGGGGTAGAGGAGTAGAAGTCAGATTGGACTCCCGCGGCTATCTCTCCATGTCCAGCTGGGCTTTACCACTCCCCCTATAGGGATTAAAATGTTTCTCACACACTGGCTATGCCTCCCACCTCCGACGAATGACCCCCACCGATCCAAACGGAGGTGAGACGGATGCGCAGCCTACAGACCACACGGTCTGTGCTCACCCCTTTCATTACCCGACCAAGAGGAAGTCTTCCGGAGGGAAACTGCGACCTGACTCATGACTATCCCCGATCACACCACCCGTTGGGGTTCCCTTCCAGATTCCCTCCACTCACGCTTCCCCCATGTTGTTCTACTGACCTGCAGATTCCCCTACTCCCCACCAACCTACTTGCGATGGGTTGCAGGGTACCACAGGAGCAGATCCCCTTAGGTCTTAGCGTACACCTAGACCCGACGGTCCCACCCCCCGAGTGCGGCGGTCTCCGCCCTACGAACGCTTAGCTCGCCTATCGCCCTACACAGGCTTGACCGCCACCTACATACCCCCCCGCCTGAGATCTGATACAACTGAACCCAGGTGCTGCCACACAACATTTTGTGTCTAGTACCCCGGGACACTTCTGGGGGTTCATCCTCTACTTGTTCTACCCCTCTATCTGCCCCTCCTTCCTCTCCCACCTCCCACCCACATCCCACCCACATCCCACCCACTCCACTCTCACTTACACCCTCACCCCCTTGACGCCTCCCACCGTTCTCTATAATCTCCCCACCCACATTCTCCCTGCCGTACACCCGAATTCGCAACTATGGGGGACTTGTCCAACCTGAAGGTAGTCTCCCTCAATACGAAAGGCCTTAATGCACCTTAATCCTTGGAGATTTACACAAGCAATCTGCCTCTATAGCACTGCTCCAGGAGACGCACTTCAAACACGACAAAATCCCCAAGCTTACTAACAACTACTATCACTCTGCCCATCATGCCTCCTCACCATCCAACCTATCCTGAGGGGTGTCCATCCTTATCCACAAAAATACTCCCTTCCAAATCCAGGACGAATTGACGGATCCAGAGGGCCGATTCATCATACTGAAAGGCCTTCTGGGTCAAACCCTCCTGACAATAGCTTCCGTTTACTCACCCAATACGCGCCATGCGTCTTTCCTCAACAAATTCATTTCCCAACTCACTGACTTCGCGGAAGGCATGCTGATTGTTGGAGGGGATCTCAACGCACCCCTGGACCCACTAATCGACACATCGAACAGCAGATCCTCACTACCGTACCGAACCCTCAAGTTCCTGAAAAAACGTCTCAA
The DNA here is from genome assembly GCF_000935625.1 of Nanorana parkeri. Taxonomy (NCBI): domain Eukaryota; kingdom Metazoa; phylum Chordata; class Amphibia; order Anura; family Dicroglossidae; genus Nanorana; species Nanorana parkeri. Next base: position 369,022 of record NW_017307092.1, read on the forward strand.
CGCACTACATCTCTGTGACACCTGGAGGACGCTCAACCCCACAGGGAGGGACTACACGTATTACTCTCACATTCATGCTAAATACTCCCGCATAGATTACATTTTCGTGTCCCAAGCAGACCTCCCCAGACTTCAATCCTCAACGATAGGAAACATAGTGTCCTCCGACTACGCACCTATTTCGGCCACATTTTCGATCTTCCCCCCATCCCTACGACAATCCACCTGGAGGCTAAACACCTTCTTACTCAAAGAAGTGCAAAATATTGACACAATCACAGAGGAATTGAGGGAATACTTCGCCTTTAATGCTACAGGCGACACGCCCCCCATGGTCACGTGGGAAGCACACAAATACTACGTCAGAGGGAGAATCATCTCCCTTGCGGCGAAGCTAAAGAAAACACGCCTGGCACAAATACAGACCCTCAAAGCCAAAATCAGAGACCTGGAAACGACCCACAAACAATCCCTGGCCCAACGCGACTTACTCACACTGACCGATGCCAGACAGGAGCTCTTGAGCCTCCTGACAACCAAGATCAGACGGACCTTCACCCTGCGCACAGGTTACACATCTATAACAGAAGACCTAAAATCCTGGAGACAACACACCTTCTCCTGGTTTGGAAGAGCAGCATTAGTGAAAATGAATGTACTACCTAGAATTCTCTACCTCTTCCAGGCCATCCCCATCAAACTCCCGCGTGCGTTCTTTCACACGCTGGACACGACCTTCTCCTCCTTTGTGTGGAAAGATGGACGCCCTCGTGTGGCCTGGTCCCTCCTCAAATCGTCCAAAGAAAAAGGAGGCTTAGGGGTCCCAGACATGTACCGCTACTACAAAGCAACACACCTTACCAGAGTTCTTCACTGGCACCTGCACACAGATACCAAACTATGGGCCTCCCTAGAAAACACCTTATCTGACATCCAACTCTCGTCGATGATATGGCTTCGAACTGCTCTATGGCCAACATCATTACGGACCCACCCATTTATTGGCGCGACCCTTGAAGTCTTTTCCGCCATCAGACGCCTTGGCACCCTCACCTCCCTACATAGTCCCCTGGAACCCCTGTTACACAACCGAGACTTTCCTCGTGAGTGTGGACTCACGAACCCCCACTGCGAGCACATCTCTTTTTCGAATCCCACACATTCAAGACCAAAACCAACCTAACGGACCTCACCGTCCGGGGATCATTACCCTGGTGGGTCTACTTACAAATCCGACACTTCCTAACGGGCCCTCTACGCAAAAACTCTGTATCTAGAGCCCTTACCCCATTCAAGAGACTCTGCCTAGACAAAGGCCCCACGAGACACCTTATCTCCTGGTTGTACGAACTGCTCAGACAAGACCCTTTGACGGGTCCACCTCTCCCCCGTACAAAATGGGAACGTTCTCTCCAAACCACAATCTCCGACCACGCCTGGTCTGACATCTGCCTAGCAGCCCACAAAAGCGCGTTTAATAGCAGAATGCAGGAAACAAACTATAAAATCCTTGTGTTTTGGTACAGAACTCCCCACTTACTACATCGCATGCATCCAAATGTCTCTCCATTGTGCTGGAGATGCCACGCAGACACGGGTACCCCCACACATATTTTCTGGTCCTGCCCTCTAATACAAACCTTCTGGCGGAAGGAGCATGACATGATCCACAAAATCACAGGGGCCACACTCCCAAACACACCAGAGCGCTCCCTCCTTCACTGGGAACCAGACAAACCTATGGGCGCCTTCAAATCTCTACACCGACACCTCATTAACGCGGCACGCACGATAATCCCATGCCATTGGCGAAAGGAAGACACCCCTACAATTCGGGAATGGATGACCCAAGTGGGCCATGTCTACAAAATGGAGGAGCTAATAGCCACTAAACTAGACACGCTAGATAAATTTTGCTCGCTATGGGCTTGCTGGACCTATTTTGTTAGTACTACTGACCTCAATACTCTACACTGAGCTACCATCGGACCAGACGTACCCTATACCCCTTGATCGCCCCTCACACAGTATTAAATCCTGAGCCACATACTAGACCCCATGTTCCCTTTACATCCCTGGACCCGACTCCCCTTCACCTCTCCCCCCCCCCCCCCCCCATTTACCTACTGTCTCCCCCATCCCCCTGCAATCACAAACCGGAATCACCTCGGCTACCCGGAACCACAACCCTTCCGACGTATAGCAAAAAAGGGCACCGATTACCCACAGATCATACTCTCTGGGCTACTACGCTAAACACTATAAGAATCCTGGTGATGCCATGCCGCTTGATGTTTCAACGACACCCCAGGATTTGCCCGATAATCCAAAGATATCGTTGTGGACACTCCCGGAATCCATGGTTAAATGAGACTCCGACTAGCACTCCTCCCTTACCGACCTATCCCACTGTCCCCCCTCTTTCCAACCCATCTCCTGGTCTCCTACCCGACATTTCCATACCAAGACCTTCACTGTTATGAGACTGTTTGAATGGAAATGCACGTTGACCCGGTGAGGGTTGACGATTGTTGTTCAATGCTTTATTGTCTCCACGTTGTACTTCTGTGAAAACTCAATAAAACTTATTTGAAACAAAAAAAAAATAAGTTGGTTTGCCAGAGTCTGATGGCCTGTACAATTTTGCCTCTGAAGTTATATCCATGTCTGTAATCCTTTATTACTAACCCTCCTCCTACTATTTCAGATCTCTTTTCCAATTTGGTTTCAGTGCCTAGCTGACTACTTCCATGGACCACTTTGTCTAACAGCTCTGGTGCTCAACTTTCCTGAGCATTGTTGAACCCTAATTGTCTTTGACAAGCATAACAGCAACATATCATATAAATATGTATTATTAAAAAGAAATTTCCTGACTGAGTAGAAACACAACACTGCTCACATTGTTTATGGTTCATTTTTCTGTACTGCAAAATTTTAGTTTTTTTCTTTAAGTCATAGAAATAGAGTCCCATCGCACTCCTGACCGGACAAAAACACAAATCCAACTCGGTGGGTGCGGTAGTGACAAAGGATGCCTCCGTAAAATGTAGATAGATGAAAGTAGTCACTCGCACTACATGATATTAAAGTCAATGCTGTTTATTGACTGAGATAACACACATCTCCTTAGCGACGTTTCGAGACCATGCGGTCCCGTCCTGTTTGCCTGAGGACGGGACCGCATGGTCTCAAAATGTCGCTAAGGAGATGTGTGTTATCTCAGTCAATAAACAGCATTGACTTTAATATCATGGAGTGCGAGTGACTACTTTCATCTATAGAAATAGAGTGGACCATATTTATTTTAAAAAAAATCTTTCTAGGCATGCTTTTTTATCACAATAGTAAACAATCCTGGTGACAATTCCTATACAAACATTTTGTCAAGTAATGAACACTAAGGGGGTTATTCACAAAGCTGGCAGAGGCAGCCGAGTGAATAACCCAGCCGAAGTGAAGTGAGTCGAATGCTGTTTCGGCTATTGACTCCTGACTTGTACGGCTGATTTCAGTCGTAGATCGGCTAAAATCAGCTGTACATCGGCTGCCTTCGGTCAGCCAAACATGCTCTGCAACATTTGGATCGGCTGAGCCGAAGCTCCGGCAGCTCACTCGTAGGGGCCGAATGGCAGTAAGTGAATGAATAAGAAAAAAAGAAAAGAAAATAGGTGACAAATTATTTTAAAAATATAAGAAAACAGGAAAATAAAAAATAAATGAAAATAGTTTGAAGAAAAGAAAAAAAAAACAATTAAAAGTAATAAAAAAAGGATGCTATCAAAAGAAAAGCAATTGGGCAGAGCTAGCAGTGACTGCTAGCCCCACGCCCAACTGTTTCCTATTGGTCAGTACCTGCCAGAGTCTTCTAGCAGGTCCCGGCCAATGAATAACAACTGGGCCGAGCCGGCTAAGACGTTGCGGCCGGCTCCGCCCAGTTATTATTGTTTAATGACAGATGAGCTTCCCCAGGTCATTTGGGGATGCTGATCTGTCATTACAACTGGGCAGAGCGAGGCATGAGATCACGGCTGGCTCCGCCCAGCTGTCATTTGAGTGGAGTTCGGTCGACTTTGGCTGACCTTTCTCCATGCTTCGGCTCGGCAGAGCTGCTCGGCTGCCTTTGGCTGCTGTACGGGCTATTGTGAATAGCCTGTACAGCAGCCTTTCGGTTCGACTGAACCGAAGGGCAGAGGTAGCCAAAGAGAGCCGAAGGATCATCCAAAGCTATGGCTGGATCATTTGGGTCAATAGTCAATAACCCCCTAAGTGTTTGTGATGATGAGTGCCAAAGAGTGAAGATAAAATGCACAAACAACAAATCATGATAGTAAAAATACCACAGATAGCAAAACAAAATAAGCCAAGGTGAAGGCTCAGAGCAGTACTGAGGTGTTTTCAGCTATGTAAGCAGATGGACAGATGCAAAACAGTTATAGGGGGGAAAGCTGTATGGTGTGTCAACATTCCTCTTTACTGTCTTGTCAACAGAGTAGATGGCCACAGGGCAGGCTGAGAGAATTGCAAGGGAGTGCCTGCCAAACATCAAATTAACAAAAAAATTGTGTACAATTTTTGACACAAGCTTTAACCATTTGCCACATCCAACTCCCTAACCTGATAAATAAGGATGAATGGAGTAATTTTGGTGAAATTACTAATTTTATCATAGGTGAAATTTTGCCAGAGCAGAAACTCAATTTTATTAATTGAGATGCTTTAGGAAAAATTTGATTTTTTTTCTTTATTAGGAGAGTATTTTATGTATTTAGGGTAGTTTACTTTATATCACTTAGTGTTCTTGGAGTTTTTTTTCCCTTTTTTGTGTATTTGAATGTTATTTGTGTAGTCCAGTATACATTTTTGTTATTTTACTTTTTTTAAAATCTTTTTTATGAATTCTGTCAGAAAACTATTAGGCTAATAGAAGCAATTTGTGGCACTACGACACCTCCAGGGTAGTTGAAATGAGCTTCCCAGAAGCCATTTAAAGCTCACTGCACCCTTAGTACCACTAAACCACATTAATTTGCCTTTTCATTGACTTTAATGCTTTTCACCAAAATAGGATAATTTTAAGGAAATAAAAACCTTTTAATTTCCTTGTTTTTACTGAAAATTTCCATCATGTCATGTACAAATACGTATGCCTCCCAACACATTTCCGAAATTCAGCAAAGGTTTCCTGGCATGTTGTAAAAATTCTGAATTATTGTATGCCATGTTTATATACTGCCAAAAGAGAATGCCCTGGAACGGTGTTTCCACAGAAATAATGCAATCCTGAATTTTGCCATAATAAGAAAAAACTTGAACATGCCCATAGCATTCTATGTGTTGCTATTCACACAATCTTGTTGTGAGATGCTCAAGGAAAAGCTTTTCAGAGGTGCAGCTATCTGCTTATATGTATATTTTAATTTACATTAAGCAGAGCCCGAGGCGCATTTCAATTTTTTATCCTTCCATTTCTGCTTTTTTTTTAAATAATTGCTTTTATACTACATAATTATTTTTTCAGGTTTTACCTTGAGGTTGCCATATATTTGCATGTATACAGTTTGAGGCTATACAACATCACTTACACAGATCAATATTTAGCTTTCCTTTTGCCCCTAAATCATTTATAAGAGAACACATGCAGCAAAGGCATCCTATACATGCTTTTTTTTTTTTTACAGAACTGGAAACATAAACACGGAGCATGCATGTATTTTGTGCAACATAAATATATATCTTTCATTTACTGTGTCAACTGAATAATGTAGGGGAAAAAATATTTTTTAACTCCTTGCTGTCCGTCTATTGTACAAAAAAACGGGTGAATGGCGGATGCTTCTCGGTGGGTGGACGTACATGTAGGGTGTGTATACCACTGTTGCCGGCGGTTACATACAAGCATTCGACCAGCTCTACAACTGGCCGATCACTTGTATAACCCTGTCCAGGCCCCCCACCTCTGCTGCCGCACCCCCCGATGCCGGTTATCCCAGGCACCGCTGTCCCCCCTGTGGTGCCCGGGACTAAGAACACTGGCACAGCGGCTACTAGTACAGAGAAGGAGATCAGCATTCCCCAACCGCTGATCTCTTCTCCCCTCACTCTAAAGGCGGAAGCGATGTGTATTACATCACTTCCGTCTCGAGCTGTAATTTCTCTGGCTTCTAGCCAGAGAACAAGCTGGTGAAGCAGATCTCTGCTTCATCAGCTTTTTGGGGGATCCCAAGGTGACATTAGGGGTCTTTGGGACCCCTGATGTGCCCATAAAGAGGACCTGTCATTGTATATTGGCTCTCTCATAGGGGGCCTTTTAGTCCCCTATGTGATAGCAATCAAGGTAAGTGTAAAAAAAAGAAAAAAAGTTAAAATAAAAATAAAAGTCTCATATTAAAAAAAAAAAACACCCAACATTTTTTTACATCCCCCACCCCCGCGTGCACCTATGTGCAAAAACAATGACTACCCCACACATGTTACATATAACCAAGAACGTCGCAGTGAGAGCAATAATTCTAGGACCATTAATCACTGATAACACTAAACTGATGAGTGGTTAAAGCTTTTAATGCATCGCCTATGGCCAATTTTAGGCATGATAGTTTTTTGTGATTTTGCGTGCGCACATAATTTTAAAGCTTGACATGTTTGGTGTCTATTTACCCGACATGACCCCATCTTTTATATTGTACCAAAAAAGTGGGTAATAATAAATGTTTTACAACAGAAAGTGTTTTTTTTAAACATTTTCGATACTATTTTCATTATATAGTAAAAAATAAAACCCCAGCGGTGATTAATTACCACCAAAGGAAAGATCTGTGTCTCAAAAAAATGGTATAAAATATTTTTTAGTACAGCGTTGCATAACGGAATAAATGTCAGTCAAAGTACTGCAGCGCAGAATCCTGAAAAATGGCCCGGACAGGAAGAGGGTTTAACACCATGGCCACCAAGTGGTTAAAAAGTATTTTAAAGTCCACCTCCAGACAATTCATATTTTTGACCTTAACCCTCCTCCATCCCCTCTAGAGAAATATGTTTTTTTCTCTACCTATCTTTCTTCTGTTGGGAAAAATTATTCTGTGATGTCTGGGTGATATTACCACCCAGCTACAACCAAACAGCTGTCAGATCTTCAGGAAGGAAGAGTCTGCAGGGATATCTCATAAAGATGCACCCAAACAACTAATGGGGACCTAAGACTGTGCTTTCTCCTCCTATCACCATGCTTATTGTTAGAATAGGAGCATCCCCCCTCCTTCCTACCTCCCTATCTCCCCGCAACCCCGATGCTGCTCTGCTTTCAGATAGTGCTGAGACCCGATTCCATACTTACATAGTAGAACCCTGGCTGAAGAACCTGAACGGCTCTCTTTGCTATCCTTTGTTAATGACACAACCAGGGTCCTCGCTTATATTTCCTACAATCCCCAGAAAGGTCTAGATTGGATGTCCATGTCTTCATTTAATCAGCATTGCTTCCTTCACCCTGCCCCCATGGGCCCATGTGGGGCCACTGTGATACCTTGAATTTCTGACTTTGTTTTTTTTTTTGTATTCTCTGTACTTCCCTTTTCCCCCATTTTGTTACCCCTGGAAAATTGTGAAAATCTTCTTTAAATAAAGAATTTGTAAAAAAAAAAGAACATGAGCACAACTGATTGGCAGTGCATGCTGCATTTTCCTATCCAACTCTGAGCTCTGCTGCGAAGGGATTTAAAGAGACTGATGCCAAGTCAAATTCAGGCAATTACACTGTTTACATTTAAATGAATATATTTAATGATTTACAAAATAAATCAAAAGGTGCATTAATTTGTTTCCTTTATATCTTCCTAGAGTTCAACTTTAACAAGACTTCTGATTTTAATACTTTAATTTTATATTTGATTGTAGTGTACTTTTAAAGGATACCTGCCTGAAGAGACTGAGACCCTGGAGACATCAGAATGTAGCTTTCTGCTGCCAAGTAATTGATTGCAAGAAATCAGTAGCAGGAAAGCTTTGACTTTAGATCCTTTTATTTTACTCTCAGCTGTGTAGAACCCACGTAGTACTCTAGTACTCTGCACTCTACATTGAACATTGACACTGCAGTCATTTAATATGGCTATGCAGAAAGATAATTGTGTAAAAAAAACCATTAATATCAATAAGGAAACCAGTAAGCTTGCTGGAAATGTGTTAAGGTGGCCATACACGTTACAACCCTCGCAATACTTTTTTTTAGCTATCCTTGACTTTTTTTGTTAAAAAAATTGTCTTCCCAGTAACCTTTTTAAAAAAAAGGGAAAAAAAATTAAGCAACAATACACAAATAGATATCAAATAAACAAAAAGATTTATGATCACACCAAAGTTTTAAAATACAATTCTGAATGGTGATAAATGAACTGATAAACTTCAGTTTGCTTGGACATTCGCAGAACCCAGCCAGATATCCGGGTTCGATGAACATCCAAGCACATCGAACCCAGGATATCCTAGCAACCGATGGCACTGTGAGACTTTAACAGCGCATTAGTTGCTAGGATGCTAGCAGCTGGACTACACAACATCATTGGTTGCTAGGACTCAAATGGGCACACTAAAAAAATCAATTATCGTAAATATACAGTATCTGTGGGGCCACCAGCATCTTAGCAACCATGAAGCATATCATCACTGGTTGGTAAAAGGCCAAAAGCATATTAGGTTTATAAGGTGTGCCTGTCTGCATCCTAGGAACTAATGACACTGTGCAGCTCTGCTAGCAGCCAACCAGTGATGCTGTATGGGCCATTGTTGGAACTAGACAGAGGTTCGATGGGAGGGTGAACTAGCCAAATTGTCACCTGTTCAGTGAACTGCGAACAGCTTCTGTTCAGGTTGAACTCATGGTCAACGCAAACTCAAAGCTCAACCCTAATTGTGAACAATATCCCATTTCAACTAAACTCCATATCAGACATGCTAGTGCACTCTGGAGCCATCATATTTCTATGTAGGTTCAGATTGCATGACAAGAAACTACTTCCTGATTATTTGTGACAACATCTGAAGTCTCATGATGCATAAAAGTATATCTAAAGGCAAATTCTTCCTCACTTTGCAGAGTTTTTCACTCACTTCCTGTTCTATCCCTGAGACAGGAAGTGCAAAGAAATATTTACATTAGAATAGAGATAGGAAAAAGTGGTAGGGACTACAATTATTAACCACTCTATCAAAAACTGAAAAACATGTTTTGCATTAGATGAACTGTAAAGTAAACATCTAGCCCAAACTTATTTTTTTCATTTTTAATAGAGTGGGGGAGTGCTGGTCGAATATTGTTAGTTTTTTTTTGTATTATTGTCTATGAGTGAACAGACAGCACTGAAAACCTGAAAAATACTGTGAAACAAGCTTTTCCTCTCTGTGTCCTTGTTTAGGAAATGTCCATGCTCTTTCTGACCCAGGTGTCATTCATTACCAGAATAGGAAGTGAGGACAAATCTTTCGAACATGCACACAAACAGTAATAAAACATGACGGCAGCGTACGCTTTGCTACTCTACCCGCAACTAAAAAACCTCTTTAAATATCCTTTCTTGCAATATTCATTCATAGTACTTAATCCATCTCAAATTTTAAATATTATCTTAAATTTTAAATATGGATTAATGCAAATTCATATATTTGTTGAGACAATTTAGCCAGAGTTGATGGACATCAAAATAGGAACAGATAATAATGTTTATCCTAAAATGGGAAAGCTTTCCTGGCATAAAAATTACTTCCTTCACTTATTATATTTCTATGCATATACATATAAAACATTAAATAAATCATTGTAGCAAAAACGTGTTAAGGTCATTGTTTGAGTAAATTTAATTTAAGTGTACCACTCCAGAAAGCATAACGGAGATGTCCATGTTACAGCTCACACTAAATGTATCTAGCATTTGAGAAAAGAATGACCATCATCTTTTGTAGCCCAATCTGTTAAGCCACATGCATTGACACCACATGACTATTACCATGGAGCACCCCAATACAAGGACACCCCCCATAGATCTTCACTAAAGATAACATAACTAACAGCACTGATCCCCCTTTAATGGAGGTATTCACTATGACCGCCATGTAGCGAAAGTATTCGCCCTGACCGCCAATGTAACGGAGTCATTCTTACTGACCGCCTTTGGAAAGGAGGTATATACACTGACCGCCAATGTAATGGAGGTATATACACTTGCCGCCAATGTAAAGAAAGTATTTGCACTGACCACCAATGTAACAAAAGTATTTGCACTGACTGGCAATGTAACGAAAATATTCACACTGACCGCCAATGTAATGGTGGTATATACACTGACCACCAATTTAACAAAAGTATTCGCCATGACCACCAATGTAACGGAGTCATTCCTACTGACTGCCAATGTAACAAAAGTATTCACAATGACCACCAATGTAACGAAGGTATTCACCATACACATACTTAAACATACCTTTTTCTTGCAGACTTCATGCAGTTTTTTCTTCCTTAGCGAGGGGGTGGGGGCGTAATTGATTTGCATATCAATTAGTCGTGATATTTACATATTAATGGAGCATGGCTTATTGATATGCAAATACCACCACCCATTCATATGAAAATATCTTGGCCGGGACAGTGCAGGCTTCCAACAGGATCCGGAGAGAGCACACAGCAGAGGGAGCTGGGGCAGGGCTCTGACTATAGGAAACTGAAGCTCAGAGCCCCATCCATGCTGCTGCTTCTGTGTATGGGAGGGAGGCTGTGTTTTTCCACCCTCCCCCACCAGCGCCCTTAAGCGGCCGCATGTGCTGTCTGTGTGGTAGCCTCGGCTTTGCAAGTATGCAGATTAGGATTTCTGACTTCCCTTTTGACTCTCTATCAGCATGCTTGTTCCATTTCAGTCATTGTAGATATTGAATACAATATCTAGAAGACACACCAGGGGTCTAGCTTTCTTAGATGGAGATTAGCAATGACATCCCCCTATTTATCTCAGTGCAGATTTCCCTTAAAGGATGAGTGAACCTTAAAAACAAAGTGCCCTTAACCTTTTAGCCACTCTCTACTATGCTAATATATCAAAATGTTCCCGTGTTCAGTCTTTGGTTCTGCATGTGAATATTGGGATGGACATATTTTTTAACAACTAAGTACCATTAATAATGTTATTTCAATAATGATATTTTGAAGAATATATATAGAATGAATATAGATACCAACATTCTGCAAGGAAATGCTCTGGAATATCTGCTATATGGTACTGTAGCATGATAGAATAGCATAGATACATTATAGGGAACCTTTGACTAATGAGGAGGAATAAAGGACATCCTAATCACTGTAATATAGATTTCATTTATACAAGCTCCTCTAATATACAAAGGCTTAATTTTAACATTATGAAGCTACATTTTAAAAAGGGTTATAACCTTGCCTTTAATCACACTACGAATACAAAATGAATTTCAATCAAAAAGATCCCTAGGCAGCACATATATTAAACATTATATTTATAACTTTGAAAATAAACATTATACATGCTACTATGTCTATTGTAGATGTGGCCCTTTTAGCATTCATCTAATTCTCTAAAAATAAAATAAATGTGATGTCACTAAAGTAGATCTAAACCCTAACTGAATTATCTTTTGAGTTTGAGATACCACTGTGTATTATAAACCATTGCATTTTAAATAAAATACTTGTTTTTACTCTATTTTTTTTATCATTTGTGGCATCTCAGTGCTACAGATCTCCTGAAATTTCTGTCTAAATGCATGCACTCCAGCATTGCCTGCATCACATTTCTCAGGCCAGGAAGCCAATGTGACAAAGGGTGACAGGAGTAGTAGCACAATTGGTGGACTGCAAATTTTAACTTCAATTTTAAAAATATGTAAAATTACTTTTCAAATTACAGTCCAATCTGAAAAATGGTAAAATCATACTAGAAATAATACATCTTGTTGTAACTCACAAGAAAGATCCTATTATCACTATCAGGCTCCATTCACACCTAATGGTAGCATTTTCTGTGCATTTTTTTGCACGGAAAACAGCGCAGAACGAAACCACACAAACATACACACGGATTACGCACATTTGCGGCTATTACTAGAGCTATAACGTGCAGAATCCGCCTATAGAATTGCACTTGAACTATTTTATAGGACACACGGTTTCATACCACGTGACCGCCGCAATAGTCTGAACAATGCACATTGCAATGCATTGTTTATGTTTAGCGCCGTTCCACGCTTATTCCTATGGCCAAATACGTGTGGAAAACTGCTCATGTGTGAATGGAGCCTAACAGGTATGCACCCTTATGGCACTCAAAAGGACCTCTCCTGTAGTACCAAGAATTTGTTCATATGATACATACATATTCACAAGTGTGTATATACACAGTTTATATATACTGTGTATATATATATATATATATATATATATATATATATATATATATATATATATATATATATATATATATATATATATATATATATATATATATATATATATATATATATATATATATATATATATATATATATATATATATATATATATATATATATATATATATATATACAGTGCAATGGTATCAATATTTAAAATCCACAATATAATATAGCAAATGTAAAAAAAAATATTAGGTAGAAACAGAAGCACATTTAGGGGTTTATTCACGAAGCAGCCAAAGAATCTAGTCGTAGCTTTGGCCGATCCTTCGGCTAGCTTCGGCCCCAGGACCCCATGGTTCAGTAGAACCGAAGTGCTGCTGTACGGGCTTTTCACTATAGCCCGTACAGCTCCTGAACTTGGCCGAGCGGCTCAGTCGTGCCGAACGTTGGCCGGCCGACAGCCTGCTTCTGACAGCTGGGCGGAGTCAGCCGTGATCTTATGGCTGGCTCCGGCCACTTGCAGAGAGATCAGCATCCCAGTTACCAGCTAACCAGGGACACTGATCTCCAGACAGCCTAATTCTCCCGGGCGCTCAGGGAGTCTCCCGCTCCCGGCCGCCAAGGAGAGAAACACTGCTTTTTCTTTTTTTTTATTCTGACACGGAGCCATGTCCGTGTCAGAATAAAAAAAGCCAATAGAAAAATAAATAAATGTTTGGCCATAGGAATGCATTGCTAGATTCCTATTGGCTATTTCTCTGCTGCAGTTCTCCATCAGGTCCCAACTACTGATTGACAGCAGCAGAGGGCGGGTACAATAGCTAGTTTGCTATTGGCTATTGCAAATTGAAATAGCCAATAGGAATCTAGCAATGCATTCCTATGCCGCCAAATAGAAGGCTGTCATTGCTAGCTCCGCACAATCGTTTTCTATTTTATTTTTCCACTTTTTTAACTATTTTTCTGTTCTGCTCGGTCCCACAGAGGGGCCGAGCAGAACAGCCGAGCCGAATGCCACTTAGCGGCATTCGGCTATTCACTCATTGCTGAGACCGAACAGCAGCGAGTAGCCTGTCAGAGGTTCGGCTTAGAGCCTGAAGTAAATAGCCAAACAGCGTTTGGCTCACTTCGCTTTAGGTCGGTCATTAACTCAGCTGCCTGCGGCAGCTGAGTAAATAGACCCCCTGAATGTCATAATACCAATGTCATGTACAAAGCATGCACTATCTAAGTCAGGCTGAGCATGAAACCAAAACAGGCACAGGGCACTGGAAGATATCAACCAAGTGATTGAGTATGTGTATAGATTTATTCATTAAAACAAGAAAATAATGCACTCACATGTAGCAAATAAAAAAGCCAGTAATAAATTATAACCAGTGGGTGGGCTCCAGGGATCTAGCCTCCATGACCTGCCTTTGGTAGTTCAGAGAGTGAACAGGCCATTTTAGATTCATAGGTGCTGTGAAGGAGGCTGTTGGGTGCTTAGAATAAAGTTCTAAATCTATATAAATATATATATATACAAAATATTAAATGCATTAATAATATAACAACATTTTATTAAAAAATAGAGGTATGATTCAGCCTGTATATTTCTTAGATTTTCAACACGCTCTTTCAAACAGGTTTATAGTTTCCACTGGAATCTGTACTCTTGGTGACTTGACTTGGCTGACACAGCCTGCAGTTATATACCTGAACATGCTGGTATTATGTCTGCTTACATCTTGCAGTACTTCCCTGATGGATGTGCGTATCCTTTGAGCTCTACCAGACTAGCAGCAATAAACTACCTCTTCATAGAAATGTTGATATCAGAATACAAAATTCTACTGTCCTGAGCATAGAGCATATGACAAAATGAACTGTGGTTTCCCAGGCTTGATGGCATGGAGTATTTATTGCAGTGATTCATCATGTCAATTTAGAAAGGGAAAGACAACTATGTAGTATTACAATGCTGAATTCACATGATCATATCCATTTAGTGTTCATGATCTTTAAATGATTTAACCCTATGATCTGTTTATTTATTGTCAAAGAATTCCCAAATCAATTTATTGCTGTGAATACAAGGTTAAGGCAGATCTCCACAAATTAAAATTAACAGCCAAGCAAAATTAAAAACAGGCTATGCTGAAATCCTCATCTTCAATCTGGTGTTTGCCCATACTCTGATTTTCTTCCCATCAATAGATGTTGCCAGTCTTCCAGGTTGAATTACAGCCTCATTACAGTGTCATTTAAACCACATCCTCTGAGCCCAGACTGTCAAGGAACTGCCCCACTAGCAAAATGTCATCATGCAGCCTAGGATAAGAACATGACTGCACTGAATTAAGCTTACATGTCATTACATTGTTCAGTACAGCAGCAAAGCACTGTCCACCATTGACCACCCACTGCCCAATGCGACCGTCAGAAGAGTTGAGGAATTGCCTGTTATGTCACTAGAGTGTTAAAAAAGTTAAATTAATTATTTTTGTCCTGGTGACCATTGACCAAGTCAGAAAATTTGGAACAGGAATAGAGGTAAAACCCTTCAAATGAGCACTCTTCTCTAATAGAGGATTTCCCTAATTTTGGAAAGCTCTCTTTCTGTTGTGTCTTGAGACAGTCCCAAAATTTAGCCACCAGGTTAACATATAGATTAACCTATCATCGTACCTAGCCCCCTAGCAATACATAGATATCACAAATAGAATCAAATGGGGTTTCAGTAATCACTTATCTAACACCAAGCAATATTTAAAACATTTTCACTGAACATTTTTTGATACATATTAAAATACATTAAAAAAATTAAAAAGCAAGAAGAATCAATGACCATATCCCATATATTCCCTCCAGATTTCCACCTCCTAACTTAATTAAATAAAGCATATGCCATTTTCCTCATAACATCACTTCACAGCTGAATATGTGAGACAAACACTGACATAAATGGTTGATTTTGATGATGTATATTCTTCTCAACAAACTTCGCTAAAAGCCTCTTGAGGGTAATTTGAGATAAGTGAATCTGGCTGGGACAGAGCGTTGACAAATACTGTACATTAATACACTACATATAGAGAAAGGATCATAAAAACAATAAAAAAACATACCATTAGAGATTCCATATGCAATTATTGGCTCACCTGTCAGATGGCGTACAACAGTTGGGCGGAGCTAGCTAGCTGTCAACACTAGCTCTGCCCAATTGTTCATATTTTGCCAGCATCTGTCAGAATGTAATTCTGCAGCGGGAGTTCGTCATGAGCGGATGGGTCGGCGGGAGTCTTTTAAAAAAAAATTTCTATTTATTTTTTCTTGTTTTATTTTTTATTTTGTCAAGCCATCGTCGTCGTGGACAATGATGGACATCATGATTGACCCTGGATTACATCTGTGGATCCATTTTTTATTTTTTTTTTTTAAAAGACTTGTCAAAAACTTGTCTTTTGTTTTTTTTCAATTAAAAGATTTTTTCAAAAGTCTGGCCTATTTTTTTAAAAATGTTTACTTAACCCTTTTGCTAAGGGTACAACTACCCCTTACTCATTCACAAGGGGGGGGGGCATCTGGGTGGCCCTTTATTAAAGGGTCTGGTTGTGAATTTTATGGGGGACCCCACGTCTTCCCCCCCCCCATTTTGAGGGGGCGGAGTTCCTCCTTAAAAATCCTACCAGACCTTAAGGACCTGGTATGACTTTGAGGGGGAAACCTACACACTTTTTTAAAATTGTAACTTGGGGTCTATCCTAAAATTCCTACCAGACCTTAAGGGTCTGGTATCACTTTTGAGGGGAACCCCATGCTTTTTTTTTTAAATGGGGTCTCTCCTAAATCCTTAAGGCTGGGTTCACACCTGAGCGTATTTTTTCAGCTCGTTTTTCAGCTAGTTTTTTAGCACGTTTTTCAATTCCGTGAAACCCGTGTTTCACTGGCGGTATGATTTTTTTTGTTTTTTTCCTTATTTTCTCTATTTAAAAAAAAAAATAATAAAAATTTTTCACTTTTAAACTTCCCGCCGGCTCCGCCACCCTGCGACGCGGCTGCTCGCATAGGGACGGAATCCGGAAGTCGGTAGCAGCCGGAGGACACAGCGGGGATCACGGACAAGGTAAGACCTGTACGCTGTATTCCTGAGTGTGGCTTGGGGTTACCGCTTTGTTAACCCCGATCCACACTCGGGAATACCAATGAAAATGCGCGGAAAAACGCCCAAAGAAGCTCCTGTACTTCTTTGGGCGTAGGGCGTTTTGCAGCGCGTTCCTACACACTGTAAAACGCCCAGGTGGGAACCATGACCATAGGCAATAATTGGTTTTCACATGTTGAGCGTTTTACAGTGCGTAGGAACGCGCTGTAAAACGCCCAGGTGTGAACCAAGCCTAAAGGTCTAGTATGGTTTGGGAGGGGGAACTGCACACTTTTTTTTAAATATCATTTTTGCTGCAGCAGATTCAATACATCGTGAAGATGTGCCACTTCACAGGCTGTTTAAGGGGACCCCCCAGGTATGTTATTTAAATGATTTTTTTTATTTCTATTGTTTAACTTTAAGCAATGTTAAAATTACTGCTTTTTTTAAAGTTTTTTTCATTGATTCATGTCCCCCAGGGCAGTACCCAAATCCCCATACCCTTTTTTGGCCAATAACTTGCATATACGCCTTCAAAAAGGGTACAATTGATTTTCAAAGTTCTAGCCCCATAGACTTGCATTGAGTTTGACTTCGAATTCAAACTTTTTCCATGTTCCAAAGTTTGAATTTGAACCGAACACGGGAGTGTTCGACCCATCACTAGTCAGCACAATAATAGATATTGGGCCTGAGTATATAAACAAGGAGAAGACCACTGATGTCATGGAGACATAATTAGGCATCTGGTTAGGATCCTAGGTTATATTTGGTTAGGGCTCTGCGGAGGTGCAATTTTAATCTAAAACATATAACCATATTACTTCATATAGCCATGACCGTACGACAGAGAGTCCTCACATTTTGAAATAATGATGACGGAAAGTCCACAAATGGGTTGCAATACTTCGCACTGATCAGAAATTAAGAGTCACTTAATCCAAGGAATAAACACAGTAAGGAAGACAAATATAGCAGATAATAAGATACTTGCAGTTAGCAGTGTCAGGAGTCCTGGACTAAATGAGAAATGGATTTAGGACACCCCTTACAGTTAGCAGTTGTATAGCAGGAGATCCTCTTTGGTCTATACAGAACCTCAGAAGTGGGTAGGGAAAAACATCAATGGTATCCTCAAGAAAGGTCAAAGTGATCCAATCCAGGTATACAGGGGAAGATGATATCAATTCAACACACTATTTGTCCTCAAAATAAGCTACCAGCATGAGACCACACAGAGATTCTACCTGCAATCTTTCATATAATGAAGAATGGTTTCTTTTGGATATTCTAAGTATTTTTTATTAGTAGCTCCTCTTACCCTCTTATGTTTTTCCTGGACACCTCACAGTGGAAGTGACAGGCGGCGTCAAAAGATCTGCTCCATTATAAGTCCCCCCAGAAGGACGTGCAGCGCCACATGTGGAGATGATTGTGACGTCACGTGTCATCCGCACATCCGAACGTCAGCGTGCAAACACATAGTGGAAATCCCGTCTATGGAGTTATTCCATAGACAGCTATAAAATCATTACAAACTACAGATGAGACATTACTGGGAATTCTTAACAAGGGTGCTCACAACAATGTCTTTAGATGAGATGTTGTAATGACTTTCTACTGAAAATACAATCATTAGATCTTTTGTATCTTGCACTGTTTAATTTTAGGCAACATACTTTCTGTTAAAAAAACCCTTGACTCCATTTTTTTTATTGCAAAATATATTTAATGTATACCACAACCATACTAATTTAAATTGTTTTATATAATGTGCCATGATATCTCACGATTAATAATTCATTTGGCCTTCATCTAAGAACCCTATAAAATGCATTATTTCATTTAAATTCTACCAATTTTGATTTATAAAAAAACAAAAGGAAACTTAAAACAGTTTAATTTTGTCTAGATCTCTGTTATTCAGAATGTGATTTTCAATCAACTTAATTAGTAATCCATAACTTGATGTTTGGTTTATAAATGCTGCTCCTATAGTTAAATTTGCAAAGAACTGAGCTTAACTGACAATAAACAAATCCACTTTCTCTTCTTGCATTACATTATGCCTCATCTTCCCAGCAAGTATTGATCTGCACACCCACACTTTGCCAAATATATCAGCACTTATGCCTGTGGGGGCTACAGTCCACCTAGTTTAGATTGACTGGCTTTATGCTAAGGTCACACAACTCCACATTTTGAATACTAGTTTGTTTTGTCCTTTAAAAAAAACAAGATTTAAAGGAAATGTGCTTTGTTTTTGTGGATTTCTCTCTCTCTCTCTCTCTCTTCTTAACTGAACAAACTGAAGAGGGAAGCTGATTGGATGCCATGGACAACTGCTCCAGATTCTGTAGGCTCCAGTTTTGATAAATTCCATACTCAGTTTTTTTAGGTTTGCCAAAAGAAAATACCCGTATGTTCACTGCCACCAGCTCCAGCTCCACAGCTGTGCTTCCCCAAACTTCCAGGTAGTGGAGTGCACACCCTAGGTACTGCACAGGTCCCAACTGCTGGCAATCACTCTCACGGAGGAGAGGGGAAAGGGGAGTGGCTGGCCACCAGAGCTGTCTCTTTCTATGAACACAAGAAGGAAGACTTCATCTGTGAACTCCATGGGGTTGATTTACTAACCTTATAAACACGCCACGAACAAGTATACACCTCTGTAGTGTGTTCCCTCCCAGCATGATCTATTGGTGGAATCTAGACACCTTTGTAGTGTGTACACACCCAGCAGGTGTGTTGTGCATGAATTGCAAGGTGATGTTGTGTACATTAGCTCTAGGTTGTGTTGCTTGCGTTGATGAATGCAGGAATGTAAATGCATGAGCTAACCATTTTTGTCTAAACTGTGAAGCAGCATTATATATGCATCATGTGCATGATTTTCCAATATATGGCATTAGTGGAAATATGCTTTTAGAGACTTTTTGGTTGATAAATACGTTTTGCTGTGTGAAAATCACACGCACCTGGTGCGTGCGTGTGTTTAGGTTAGTAAATCACCCCCCATGCCTTATTCATGCCTTATTTGGAGAGATAGAATATTAGCAAGTGGGAAGACATTGTTTTCAGTGGCTCAAACTAGAAACCAAGGGGGTTAATTTACTAAAGGGAAATATGCTAATCACTTTGCAAGTGCATTTTTTCTAAGCTTAGTGAATTCTCTGGTGACGCTGAGTTGAAACTCTGGTGACTTCTGCCATCCACTCATGTTCAAGCAAAATACTGTTTTTCTTATTTTCCTTGCACATGATTGGATATTCTTTTCAGAGTGAATTTTCAGCACATTTACTAAACTAAGGACAAAGTCCCTTGCAAAGGGAACAGCCAATTTGCCTTTAGTAAATCAACCCTATAGACTTCTATTATGAGAAAGAAAGGTACAGCCTGTGCATAGCACTGCAAAAAAGTGAAGAAAAGCCTTGTAATAGTCACATGTGGCACTCCAATGTACATATGTAATATCAAACTAAATTGAGACATAATGTTGTTAAAAAATTTAAAACATTTAAAAAGATTTCTAAAAAAAAGGTTCACTTTACTGAAGACATCCCCAGATGCAGATAATAATCTTCCTTTTACTCCGTTCAACCTCCAGAAATAAAAGTAAAGCCTCACCTGAGATAGTCCCTGAAGTCATAACTTACTCAGGGCTATAGACTATAGACTATTCGTATGACAGGTCAGTGCTTTTACATGGAGTAAATAAAATGCTACACCATGCCCAGAAGTACCGGGTATTTTCTTCATCTTCCAGTACTGAACAGAGCAGTGAGTGAGCAAAAGACAGGTAATTTCCTTTGCTGTGCAAAGTACATGCTTACAGCATGCCACATGAAAACAAATCGGACTTGAGGAAGCTACTTTTCAAAATGTTTTTTATAGAAAAAGTAGTAGTTCATAAAGTTATTTGCTACACATTTTCTTCTCTTACTAGCTTTTGTTGAGTACAAAGCCTTCCCTTCTTGATAACCTATGAGAAACAGAGGGAGGACATCCCTTTACTGTAAAAATAAATGGCTAGGAGGAGGTTACCATCTAATTTCTTAGTACTTTCAAGGTGAACTATTGGGTCAGTGTTTTTCCCCATAGTTCTCCTCAGGGTCACTGGAGGACATAAACTAGCATCCTCCCGTGACCCAAAGCTCGGTATACTGAGACCGCCGCAGCTGGGAAGGATCCCGACATTACTATTGAGATCCACCCAGCTGCGTGATTATCATGTACCTGGTAGGGAGACTGGGTTGGTGAGGAGGCTTCTCTTGCACCTTGTGTCTTGTGGCCTTTGAGGTTGGAGACAGAGGTCAGGCAGACACAGAGTGACACGAGTGCCAATGGTCGTAAAACCGTGCAAGCAGAAGGGTTATCCAGAAATCAAGGTCAAGGCCAGCCGAGGTCAAACCAGGAGAGCAGATGCAGTACCGAGGGATTAGGCAGAGACGGTTTCCAATAAACAGTCCGAGGTCAAAAAGGCAGACATCAATCAGGGAAGTTTGTTGAGCAGAAACGGGTCAAAATCCATACAAAACGGTAGTTTTTCTTGAGACTCGCACCGTATGCGCGTCACTTCCGGTGCGCCATACGGCACATCTTTCTGATGGAAAGTCGTGCTATGCGCATGCGTGTGAGCATCCGCGTAGTGGGACTTGGCACATGCGTGGAACGGGTATGTTGCTGACTGTAACGCCTGAATGGACTGAAGTAGTGTGGATCGCAGCTGCGGAGGCTTCTCAGGTATGGAACCCTGGTTTCACTCTCTCAGTTTTAACAGAGAGTTAGGGTTCCTCGCATCACAGCCTCAGTATAAATAATAAGGTAACGGAAAAAGGTTCTACTACGCAAACTAGGGTTGAGGAGAGGTGGTAAATGATAATCAGGCAGTATGACCGTAGGAGTCCACAGATATGTGCATCTAAAGCAAGTATAAATCCCCCTTAGCAGCTTAAGCCTATGCAGGCGATACTTAAACAGTCCAGAAAGACAAGAGGGTGCAACAGCACTCAGTACTTGCGGTTTTGAATAAACTGGCTGAATGGGAGAAGCAGGGGTTCCTCGGAGGGGTCCGGATCCAGTCAATGTTGGAGGGCACGTTTTGGAGGCAAGTGGAGGGTCCCAGGAGACAGCAGGCGTTTCTGCTCAATTCAGGAACGCCATGCTGTCTCACCTGGCCGTTTAAATAGTCCTCCGTTTACTAGGAGGAGCCGAGCACGCTCTCGGCGCACTTCCGCGTTCCACGGTGGAACGCACGCGGTCCCGAAACCCGGAAGTGAGGAGTGTGCGCTCCACCGTGGAACGCAATCGGCCCAGCGAAGGAGCGGCTGGCTGCCGCTTCCTCCTCCCCTGCCCGCAGGTGACGGCGGCGGCCGTTACACTGACAATGATTGACAGCTGGCTCTGCCTATCTAGAGGCAGGGCCAGCTGTACCCGCCCTCTCCCCCGTTCGT
This sequence comes from Nanorana parkeri, assembly GCF_000935625.1. Classification (NCBI taxonomy): domain Eukaryota; kingdom Metazoa; phylum Chordata; class Amphibia; order Anura; family Dicroglossidae; genus Nanorana; species Nanorana parkeri. Next base: position 391,015 of record NW_017307092.1, read on the forward strand.
TCCTCCAATCAGCGCTGCAGGATCAGAGCGGGGAGGGGGGGAATCCCTGTGGGGAGCCGTGAGTGGCAGTCATGCAGGGACAGGATCGAGAAATGAGCGAGCGACGGTATGTGCTCGCTCACTTCCCGATCTATTGAGCCAACGTGTGAGTTTCATTGTCACACGACGGCTCGAACTATGAGGTTGAGTGAATTTCACTCACCTCATAGTTCTCCTTTAAGGTCTTCTAGAAAAAAAAAATGATCTATATTCAAAATATACACTGTACTGATTACACAGCTGTAAGACCATAGAGCATGACAATGCTACCTGCAGACAAGTGCTTAAAATGTCATAAATTTATAGGTGCATTTTCTTCATTCCAACGGCATGTGGAGCATCCATTCTGGTCAAAAAATCAGAGACATGCTATTTATTCCCAACACTTTGCTTTGCCAAACATCCATTGATCTAAAAGTGTGCAGCCTAGGGTCTTGGTTACTGCATTCAGACTAATCATGCAACCCCCGGGATCTAAAGAGTAAGAACTGATTGTAACCCAAGAGTCCCCTGGGTCCCCCTGTGACTACCGCTGGTTCCACCTACTGACCCCCACATCATTGCAGGACTCAGTAGGGACAGGTAAGTGATAAAGAGGAACCAGTGGAAACCTATAGAGCTACTCATATACTTATGCAGTGAAAGGCTTTTTAGTTGCAAGCTATAACAAAAAAACATAGCTCAAAGTTATTAATGCCACTGATTATATAGTGCCACCTTATTATGTAGAACCATACAAAGTACATTGAGCCTTTCACATCAGTGCCTGCTGTACAGAAGCCATAGAGTTTCACAATAGGACCAATCTGGCCAGAAGCCAGGGAAACTTCCAATACGAACTGGCTTCTATCATGTATTACTTCTTAGTATCTTTCATTTACATACAGTAAAAACAATTTGCTCCTTAGTACTCTGTTAGTAATTAGCATGACCTTATTTACAGTCTATCTATTGAGCAGCATGACATTTGAGAGCAGCGTTAAGCTAAGGAAAATAGTCTGTATGCTTAACCTGTAGGTTAAGTAGGGTTTGGTTTCAAACAGTTGCTTGACTGGAGTGTTAGAGGGCATCACTCATGGTTGATGGCACAGCCAATCTTGATGGCAGGGAATGGGAGAGATTTCTCATAGTGAGACAGTATATTAAGGCCCCTCTTTATAATAAAATGTCATGCGTCCATTCACTAGCATGATAGAAACCAGAAGAGATGATTTTTTGTGTGACAGAAAATGACAGGCCTGTTCTATTTAATGACAAATCTAGTTGAGACATGATTATGTATGACAGAAAAGTAGAAAAGTGAAAGATTGGTGGTGGTTCCTGAGCTCTTTTACCTCCAAGCAGAGAAGCAGCAGATCCAAATATAAATCTTTGCACCCATGTCATAAAAGCATATTGAGACAAATATGAAGTTTACATTGGTAATACATGCCTTTAAACACTGAAAAGCTAGAACAAATAGTGCCAACTATTTTGGCATAGTGTTAAATGTATTTCATCCACTGGTATGACTATTAGAGTGGGTCAGCATAGAAAATATAATATTAAGCCTTTACAGGCCTGTGGCGCTCCTTTCAATTTAAATTGGCAAGGCATGTGTCAGTTATATTTTTCAGTGTAAAACTGTAAATTGGTTGACACTAAGGAATGGTGCAGCACTGACAATAGATATTCATTATATGAGAATCTGAATTACTGGATAATCTTTAGGCATGCACACTATATCTTAAAGAAGACTTCATGGTCTACTTGTTCAATTCTATGTTTTCAATAAAATCCAGCCATTTCTTTGGAGAGAGGGGTGACGCATGTTCTCTTCAGATACCCCTTGCTAAAGGCAGAAGAGAGAGAGAAAATGTTAAACTATTCTTTTGCAAATGACTGTTTTACCCATTTTAATTACACTGCTTTACCATTACCATTGATAACTCCTGGTTCCTACTAATTACAGGAAACACAGCAAAGATACTTTTAAATTATGCTACTCTCAGTCTAATTATAAATACCTGAAATCAGCATCAGCAAATGAATAGCATATGCAGAAATAACTACTGAGCGCTTGTTCTCATGTTATCTTTCAGCACAGAAAGAACCTGTTGCTAGAACAGAGCTTCTGACCATAACACCAACCCTCAAGCCAATTCACCTGTGTCCCTAAGAATAACATTGACCGTAAAGTGACACTACATTCATAAATTTATTAACAAAAATGTACCTTATTTGTGTATCACTCAGCTGTAGACCCTCAAATCATCTCTGAATTAATGCCGACACTGTCCTTCCTTCTGGAGGGTGGGTACTTTTGCTCCCCATAGTAGCCACAGTAGTTGCCACAATGGACTTGTGTCTTTTTACAACCTGACTAACTATGTAACTATGTAACTATGCACCACTCCAAACTAAACGTGAGATTGTAGTCCATCATGGGAGTGAGCTTGGAGCTGTGGATACTTTACAACACACACAGGGACCATGGGGAGCAAAAGTAGCCACCCTCCAGAAGGAAGGATGGTGTCGGCATGAATGAAAACAGCTAAAGTTTTAAAGTTTTTTGGGCCAATTTTCTATTACGATTTCCACCACTATCAGGGCCCAATTTGTCCTGGAAGAAACAATGCATATTTGTCCTGGAAACACCAACGTGGTTATTCACAAAAGGGTAAAGAATTTGAAGAAGGCAGGAGAATCTAGGACAACTTAGCTGAACTGGAAAGTGAGCCGAATTGGAGAATTTTTCCAAATCAGCTATGTTGTCCTAGATTGTTCACTACTCCTGCCTTCTCCAAACTCTCCACCCTTTTGTGAATAACCCTGCAAGTAGTAGCAAAGATATGTACAGTTTTACTAAAACATGCCAAAGTGGCAAAACAGGGTTCAAGCAGTAAGACTTGTACCTTCATCATAAAAAAATTAAAAAAATAATAGAAAAAAGTATCTAGAGGTAGATGGGGAAAATGAGTTAGTTAGGGCTGATTGGGTTCAACTAAGAGTTAATAAGGGGTTAAATTAAAAAAATTGTTGTGTTTTTTTTTGTCATGGGAAGGCTGCTTTTGCTGACATCATTTGCAGATCAAAGGTCACCCCCGTAATTTGCAAATAAATGGAACACTGTTTAGTTTTAGCTTAGTTTTACACAGCAGCATCTGTATCTGCTGCTGTGATGCAGGACTGGCAACACCAACAGGGGGAGTAGCAGCAGGAAAAAGGAGGAGTCGGGAGAATATATACCCTAGAAACTTAGGGGTCTATTCACAAAGATGCCGAAGGATCTAGCCGTAGCTTCGGCTGATCCTTCGGCTAGCTTCGGCCCCAGGACCCCTTCAGTTCAGTAGAACCGAAGGGCTGCTGTACGGGCTATTCACTATAGCCCTACAGCTCCCACAGTCGGCCGAGCAGCTCAGTCGAGCCAAAGGCATATGCCTCGGCTCGACTGAGCTGAGGTGAAAGGCGAAGCTGGCCATTGGCCGCCGACAGCCTGCTACTGACAGCTGGGCGGAGCCAGCCATCATCTCACGGCTGGCTCCGGCCACTTGCAGAGACAGATCAGCGTCCCCTGGTTAACAAGTAACCAGGGACTCTGATCTGTCATTACTTTACCGGACGATTAGGGAGTCTCCCGCTATTAGTGGCTCCCGGCTGCCCGGGAGAGAGACACTTTCTCCCGTAAAGGTTTAGTCTGCTCGAACGAGCAGAGTAAACATTTCCGTACTATGTTGTTTTGTTTTTTTTCTTCTGACATCGGAGCCACCGGCCGCCTTCAGTCAGAAAAGAAAAACAGCATAGGAATGCATAGCTACATTCTTATTGGCTATTTCTCTTTGCAATAGCCAATAGCAAACTAGCTATTGCACCCGCCCACTGCTGCTGTCAATCAGCAGAGGGGACCTGTAGTTCTCCATCAGGTCCTCTTCTAGTGATTGACAGCAACAGAGGGCGGGTGCAATAGCCAGCTTGCTATTGGATATTGCAATTTGAAATAGCCAATAGCAATCTAGCTATGCATTCCTATGCTGATTTTTTTTTTTATTCTGACTTTTTTTCTACTTTTTCTATTCTGCTCGGGACCACAGAGGCACCGAGCAGAATAGCCGAGCCGAAACCATGAAGTGAATAGCCGAACAGCATTCACTTCACTTCGGGTCGGTTATTCACACGGCTGCCCTCTGCATTTGTGTGAATACCCCCTTAGTTAAATCCCCTCTACAGGATATTTCCTATATCCAAGGTCCTCAAGTGATTAATAAAAAAACAAAAGCATAATTGTTTGATACACAGCACTTTGAAAAATAGAATTGCATTAATTTAGGGTTTACACGTATTGCAAGTAAATGTAACCTCTTGTGTGCATGCTCACTTGTTTTGAACTGGGATCCTCTGCCCTACAGTCTAACCCTTCTGTTCCAAAAGATGCCATCATGATCTCATGCTATACTTTCTCTTTTTGGTTCAGGTAACATTTTCCATAGATATCAGGTGTGTGGGGGGAGATAAGATGATCCATAGTGCTAGCATCAGCTAGATGCTAGCACTAACTGTGAGATTGGCCCACCAGATTGCAGGGGGAACACTTCAGCACATGCACCAAAAAAAAATCACAGCTTACTTCTGTCTGAAAAATAGAGTCCTTCTCCATTCAAATCAGCCAGTATCTGGTGTCAGCGAGCCTCTACTGCAGCCTCTCTGCACCTGCACCTCCAGCATCCTCCACAGGTTCCGTGCCTGCATGATCTTTGCATCCCCTCCATGTAGAGAACAATAACTGGGCATCCTAACTGTGTCCCCACTGATGTATGTGACAATTTGTGAATGTGACATAGCTCCCTACCTGTGTTCTGTCTTCCAATGAGCCTGGTGATTTTCTCTACATACACTATTTGTTCTTTGTACAGCTGCCTGTTAATGCTACATCTTCATCTCTAGTGCTCTGACACACTTGCTTCTCTCTGATGTGTGTCACTCGTTTTTATGTAGGTAACATGTGTACAACAGTAAAACAGTGTTGACAAGTAGCGTACTATAGCAGGGTATACAGAAGTAGATTTTTGCATGAACATTTGTATGAAAAATCCCATGGGAACGTTCAATAATGCTATCAAATGCAAAAATTCTAAATTTTGTTTGATTTTTTATTTTAATTAACATTTGATTTTGGAATGAGTCAAGTTTCCCAATCAAAAACCACATTCACTCTTTTGATCAAGAAACATTTTCCAACATGCTGCTATAAATTTTTTCATCACTGTGGTTGAAATCGATCATTGATTTGACAACATCAATGATTAGAAAGTCTAACAAACATTCTTAAATTGATTTTGTTTGAAATTCTAACCATGCCTATCCTTCTTTACTCTTGCATATGCCATTGTTACAGAGAATAGTCCATGTAAAGAGAGTTCTCACTAATGTCCTAATGGAGTATCTCACACCATGCATGTCTTACTGCTTAGCCTATACTTGTAGTTCATTGCTCTGCCATCTCTTAGTGATCTTTCTATTCTAACAGGGTATCTAATATACCCGACTCATGTCCAATAATACAAAACTTTTTTACAGATATTCCTGTGAAGCTTAAAAAAATTATTCTGTCACTGTCTAATATACATGCAGAGCTGATGTCAGTGGTGGGCTCTAAGAAGATGGGGAGCTGAAATGAAAGCAAAGGCTTTAAGCTTTTTGAAGAGATTGGGCATTCATTTTTACAATGCAGAGATATTCACTAAGTAAGCAGTCTAAAATGTTTTAATTATGGTGTTGGAGTTAGGCTTTACGTTCCTAATATAATTCTCAGTGTACATACAATATATATATATATATA
>NW_017307092.1:397007-414815 GCF_000935625.1 Nanorana parkeri
TATATATTTTGCATAAATTACAGATATTATAGTATGTGATTGATAAGAGTTATTACAAATGCTGTTGGACAGGCACCAGTGTACCTGGTTTAGTATGAAGAGAGTAGTAACATTTTAGAACACTTTATATTGTAATTTATATTCCCCTTAACACTTATTGGTCCTGTTAAGATCACACATTTTCTGGTGTATACAATTAGTCCTACTTATGAATTATGAATTGTACACACTTCACCTACATTGTACGGCTGACAGTCAATCCCCTGAAAACATTGCTCATATCATATATGATATCCTTCCCATGACAACTTTCACAAACATTGCACTCAGACCTGAGGGTATTGTTACATGCTTAGTTATTTTTTTTTTTTAAATATGGTAATAGAAAACCTATTTCACTGAACATTTTAGGCTAGGCAAATATGTTAACAGAGCGAGATGTCTGGTACTGTGAAGGCTAGACATCTGCAATGTATTAGCAGTGGCTATGTTTGAGCAGTCTTCTGTTCACCAAATTACCAACCTAAATGGCCATTTTATCTTATTTGTATGACCAATATGTGTTTTGTTGAACATCACATACTCCAGACTGCTGAACTCTATAAACCTTATTGTACACTACTTTCTCCAGAATGCTTTACTCTGTACACCATACTATATGTTATGCACTCTAGATAATGCATTGTGTAGAGTTTATGTTATATAATAGCAAACAAAACTTCAGTTGCTTAATAGCTCAATAGTATTTATTTTACAGTCTATTTGTAGGGAGCAATGTTTAGCCTAAATCTGCTGACAGTCCTTGAATTAAAATAAGTTCAAAATAAAATTTGAATTCCAGAAAGGAAGACATTTTCTGTGCTAATTATATTTCTTATTATAATTGAATTTTAAATGCATTTACCTTAAAATCTATTTTTCTTGCTTTGTCTCTTTTTAAGTCATCATGTTTTTTCCCAACCTTACACATTCTAATGTTTACATGTAGTGGAGTAGAGTTATGGAATGTTTCTTTAAAGATCCATCAAAGCACATAGTAAATTGTTTCCAAATGTTAAGTGGACAAATCTGTTACATAGTTACATAGTTACATAGTATTTGAGGCTGAACAAAGACACTAGTCCATCAAGTCCAACCTACTAGGATCTCATTCTAGGAGTACCCGTACCCCTGTATATTACGGAAAAGCGATATGCTTTTCACAGTAAATCTGTTACTTTTTTTTTAAGTTGTATGACTCAGAGTTCAAACAATATGCATGGCAGATCTTTTTCTTTGGCAGAACATTGCCCTATTTTAAACAAGTAATGAACCTGGGCCATGTTGAAATTGCAATATGTCAAATTTGTCATTTTTACCAGTCCTAGTGCTCCAGTAAATTTTAAATGTTACCATGAACGATTGTACTAATGTCCAGGAACAAGACTATAGATTTTAACCTGAAATATGTATTTTTTTTAGCAAATCATTTTTATTGGTATATAATACATAAGTTGCAATACAAGTATAGCCCCCTGAGTGGGCACAACAGAACATGTCAGAAAATGAACATCAAACATCCTAGCACATGTCTATACATATGTCTATAACTGTCTATATGTATATATATATAAGTCTTGAATTAACCAGTACCCAACACAATCGTATTAAAACTAGTTGCAATTCCCTGTCCTTGGCTATAAAGGAATGTCTACACCCCCCTAAGAACATCATTGCCATGCGATCTTTACCGCGTTTCAGAGAAATCGGAAACAGAGGGCATAGATTTAGTAGATGTAGTAGAATTAGTAAAATAAAAAATAAAATAAAGAAATACAATATAAGCAAAGACATGAAAAGACAGGACCAGCCCGGGACCACTCATTTGTATCCCACCCAGTGAGCCCTAAAGAACATCCAAGGGACCCAGAGATCCTGCTATCTTGGACTCTAGATACATCTTCGTATACTGGAATAGCGACATTAGATCTTTCAATTGTCTTATCGGTAATTCCGTCCCCAAGAATGTGGACCAGGTGGTAAAGAATTTGGACGTGTGTTCATGGGTGGCTTGGGCCTACAATTTGTCAAGTGCCATCAAATTGTGAAGGAGGTCTTTCAATGCATCTAATGAAGGGGGGGCAGGTATTAACCAGTTTATCAGGATAGTCTTCTTTGCCGCCAGCAGACATAGGTGTTCCCACCTGGAGAGGCTTCTAACGGTATGTGTGGGGGGGAAACGGGTAGAGAATGGAACAAACATGTGACCGGTGTGCATGACCTCTGACTCCCCGCCTGAGTGGACATATAAGACAAGACCGTAGACCATAAATGGTGGATCTTGGGGCACAACCATATCAAGTGGTCCAGATCTGGGTATTGGGCCTGGCATTTAGGGCAGGCAGTCAGCCAATGTGTGGGGGTACATGTATATCTCAAATTAAAAGCATAGAATGCTCTATGAATCAGCTTGAACTGAATCTCCCTCCAAGTCTCGGAAATTATAGCTTTCCTAAGCGAGAGCCATCCGTGAAGTAACAAATGATCTGTTTCCTCCACCGGTAACTGGAGGAATTTCGCCCACATTTGGACATGGTTAGGAAACACGGAGGGGGAGTCAGGGTTTACAGATGTCCTGATGTCTGCCAAGAGGGTGGAAAGCGAGACCTTCTGGGTCGGTGAATCCAAGAGCCTATAAAAGGACGTGTGCGACACCATGGACCACGGGGTCAGGAGGTTAATGCAGATAAACTGGCTCACTTGTGCGTATTGTAAAAAATGGTGTCCCGAGATCCCATAAGTAATTTGTAAGTCCCTGAATGATTTGCATATACCTTGGGTTGACAATAAGTCCCTAAAAATATTTATACCTTATCTGTTTCCAGCACCGAAATACAATGGAGTCCCTACCTGGAGCAAACGCCGGGGAAGACATGATAGGCATCAGGGGGGAAATCACCCTGGGGATTTTGTACAGCTTCCGGACTTCTCTCCAGGCTATTATGGTGTCTCTCAGGAGGATATTGGTTTTAATGTGTGTGGGAAGGGCCTTCCATGGTGTGTGAAGGATACCAGATAAGGACCATGGAGAGACCGTATTCTGTTCCAGCTCTGTGTCGGTAAAATGAGCAGTGTCATTTATCCAGTCCCTTGCATGTCTAAAGAGGCTTGCCAAGTTATACAGTCTAACATCGGGCAGGTTTGCCCCTAGTAGAGACTTGGGTCTTTGGAGTTTGCGCAGCGCTATACGGGGACGCTTCCCTCTCCATATAAAATTTGAAAAAGCTTTGTATAGCGTGCTAACATCGCTGTGTTTGATGAGGAGGGGTATCGTCTGCATGGGATATAATAGTCGTGCGAAGCTGATCATGTTTATCAAATGGCACCTACCTAGAATGGACAAAGGGAGTTCTCGCCACCTCTGTAGCTCTTGTGTGATTCTTCTAAATAAGGGGGTATAATTGAGATGATACAGGTCCGTGGCCCTGCTGGATATCTTAACACCTAAGTATGTGATGGAGTGCCTTTGAATCTGAATCTGTAACTCAGGCGGCCAGTGTGATGTATCTAGAGTGGACCCCGGAGATAGTGGTAAGAGTTCACTCTTGCTGCAATTGATTTTTAACCCCGAGAACGAGCCGTAATGCGTAATTGGACAGCGAGCTGTGAGCGTGGGAGAAATGTGTGCATTCCCTGTTCAGTGGAAGAAAATGTCGCCATGTATCTGTGAGGCCAATAGCTTCCATCCAGGTGGACAACCGGGCGTCTTGAGCATTGCGATATGATGACTTGGGCGAAGTTTCCCAGGAACGGTCCTCCCGAGTAGAGGGAGTCGCATTAAAGTCCCCGCCAACGAGGAGAAAAGAGGGTGGTGGAGAAGAACCGCTTTGCAACAGGAGGTGATCCAGAAAAGATTTATTCTCAGCATTTGGGCCATAAACATTCCAAAGGTTTAGCGTGTGAGCCCCTAGTTGCAGGGATAGTAGGGACCATCTGTCAAAGCGGTGGGAAATAACCGAGTGAGCCAATGATTTGCTAATGAGGGTGACAACCCCCGCTGATTTCCCCGCAGCCGGTGCGCCAAGGGCCGTGCCCACCCAGGACTGTTGCATGCGTTCGATGTCAGGCGTCTTAAGGTGAGTCTCCTGGAGGAGGGCAATGTCTACTTTTAGCTTCTTGAGATGACGGATAATTTGACGCCGTTTGTTGGGAGATCGCAGTCCCTTAACGGTTCAAGTCACTATGTTCAGGGCGGTTCCCATAGCATCCGTGGCGGAAGTGAGGAGATGTCGTGTGTTAAATGCCATATGTAGGTCCGGGTGTTCACGGGTGTCCCAATGCTCCCGCGGACACCCTGTAGCGTAGTAGCTTGATGAACATCTGGGGGTGTAGAGGAAGCGTGTGAAGGACTACAATAAAGGGGAACATGTCTCCAGACATGAGAGATCACGATATGGAGAGGAAGGTACAGCGAGACTCGATTGTGTTGGTGTGAGAACTGAGAAAACAAAAACACAACAAACGCCCTCTCAACCTTGCAGGTTGCGGGTAAACCCAAAGCCTTGGGTATGGTATTGGCGCAGAAGGCGCGGAGGTCAATCGGTTTCACAGTCTCTGGTATGCCAATCACTCTCAAATTATTGCGCCTGGATCGATTTTCCAAGTCATCCACCTTCTCCTGCAGAGTATGTATGCACTTTGCCATATCGCAATAAGCGCGGTGAGAATCTGTAGCGTCATCCTCAATAATACTTATGCGCTGTTCTATGGCCTGTATGCTTTTACTCTGGGTTTCTATGGCAGCATTCATTTTGCCCAGGTGAAGTTGTAACGTTTCAGCAATTATGGCTGCAATATCTGTTTTCAGGTGTTTGCTCACCTCTGAGGCTATTAGGGCATAGTCTGTGGCCGTTGTGGCCACGGATGCAGGGGTTAACTCCCCCTCGGTTGTGCCTGTGTCACTCTTCTGCAGCATGTCTTTGGCGGCCATATTGGCTGCATCTGTTGTGTCCCCTCCATCAGCGGAGCGCCCTGAGAGCGCTCTGCGGGCTCGCAGTTGGCGGTCGAGGTACTTGTCCATCCTCGGGGGAGTGAGCGGCAGGCTGTGTGAGGCTGGCCGGGTGTGTGAGATGGTCCGTTTTAGCAGTTGTAGGCGGATGGCGGGACGGAGCTCCGGTGCGCTCGTCTATAGCATCGGGCGCCGGAACCGGAAGTAATATGTATTTTTAAAAGGAATGTATAGTGGCTTTGTACATATGTTCCTTCTTTATTTATTATGAAGAACAATATTTTTTTTAGTAAGACAAATATGAAATACTGCATATTAATATTTTGTGTATTCATTCTGATTCAGCAAGTGGAGCATTAGCTCATTTCCACATCTTCCAGTTTTCTTACCTCCTGCTGAAAAACATTGAATAGGCAGCTCAGCAGCACAAACTGAAAATAACACACATAAGCAAATGAGTCAGGGGAATGGAAGTGGCAGAGTCAGGGCAGCTCAGCCATTTGAATACCATAAGCCCTACAGTGTTGTACTATCGCACAAGAGTAGTTAGTTTTCAACCTGCTGGCCCAAGTAAGCTAAAGAGGGTCTCTATGTTATTTACAAGGTGACCATTTGCTTCTACTCAGAGCAGTCATAAACATAATGGACATTTTTTTTAGACTTGAATTTGTTTTATAATATCAGTCTACCCAACAGTGATATTTTTCATCAGCGTATAATATTACCCAAGGACACAGTCTTAAATAAATTTGCTTCAATTTCTATGCATTCCTAGGTCACTACTGTCAAACAAGCATGACATGGCACATCCTGGTACTGTATGAGTACCTTTAGCCAGAGCTGTATTTATTATGAGGCACCAATGGGTCAGTGCATTGGGTAGTAGGTTTAGAGGGGCAGCACCAAGCCTCACAATAAACAATTTATGATAACTTTCTCCTAGTTTTGTTACCTCTTCTGACAACTGCTGCATATTTGTGACTAAATTTAAGAGGAGTATTATTGTGGTAAGGCAATGTGGGGGATATTAAACAGAGTTAGGAGAATATTTACATTTCAGGAAATATGAAGCTCTCTATCTTTTCTCTTGTTTAGTGGCCTGTGTTGAAAAGTAGCCCTGTATATAAAGTAAGGTTAGTGATGCCTTCCATACTGCATGCTAGCATTAGGTTTCTCTAAAGAAATTATGTGACAAAAAGGCAGAGCTTGTGCAAAAGGGTGTTATCTGGTTCCTCCAAAGCTCTTACTGGCTCCTCCATCTGACCCCATGTCACTACTTTGTACTACTGTATTCTACATTGATGTAAGGTCAGAGGGAGGAACCAGTAGGAACTGTGGGGACCTAAAAAGTTGACACTCTTGGATGGTTACCAGCGCACATCGGAAGATGAGAACTTGTGATTGAAGCATTGAATGATAGTGTTTGGAATTGCAGGGTGCTAAAGCATTAGTTTTCATTGCAGGGCCACTTTAAGGTGTTTCTAGGGCATCAACATGCCTACATACAGCCCTGGCCATAGGTGCAGATACGCACTGAAGGTCTCCAGCTGCTATTGAACTGTGCTGGGCTTTTGGTTTGTCCCTGTACCTTTAAGAATGAACGAGCTACCTCCAGGCACACCTGTATTAAGTTTATTCATTGCTATATATGTCCCAAGAAGCTTTGTTAGACTAAAGTTAGGGACCATACTTCACAGAGGGACCTTGATCCAGAAGTGTGGTTTCCATATATTTGAAAATGTATGCAACTAAATCCTCAGATGTTAATGCATTTTTAAAAAAAACAATATAGAGTTTGTTTTGTGGGTTCTTTTCTAGCTAGATGGAAAGGGGATAGAACCCAAACTGACATCACCAGTTGCCAGAAGCTGACCAGGACCTTCTGGCCAGTGTATAGCAATCCCCTGCCCCCCGGTTAGTGTGCACCACCATACCCATCCCCTATGCCTCAGGTGGTGAAAAGGCTAGGGACACCCCTGACACTACAGTATAGTTCTAGTCGCTGATCAACAAGAAGAATGTTATTAAACTAGAAAGAGTTCAGTGAAGGGCAACAAAATGAATAAGGGGGCTGGAAAGAACTCAGCTATAAAGATCTATTAATTCTATTACATTTATTCACCTTAGACAGGAGGCATTTTAAAGCAAACTTGATTCCTTACTACAAATATTCAGTGGTGAGTGTAGTGATGGGAACAAACTGTTTAACCTAAGCTTCCTGACAAGGACGCATGGCCACAATTTGAGGTTGGAGGAAAGGAGATTTAAAGAGACATTAAAGTAAAAAAAAATGTCCCTCCCCCCAATGTTAAGTAAAACACTTACCTTAAATGATGCCTCTTAATCCGATCTTCCTCCTCTTTCCTGTCCTTTTCAGCCTTCTCTCCAGCGCTGATGCAGGTCTCTGATCCAGCGCTGACTCCTCTGTCCTTGCTGGCACTTCCTGCCTCACGGTTTCTGCATGTGGGTGCACGTGTCCATAGACTTACCTTACGTCTCTCCTCATCTCCTGGCCAAAAATCCGAACTGTGCATGCGCCCGCCCTCCAAGATGCTTTGCGGCCGCCCGAGCAGTTTTGGATTTTTGGACGGGAGCGCACGGCGAAGACAGCATTAAGTTTAAACCGCTTTTTTTTACTTTTTGCATTTATCTACTGCTTGCTAGCAGTAGATATATGCAAAAAAATGGAGAGTTTAGAAACCCTTTAATCTGACATTGCACAGGGAGCTCTTTATGGTTAGAGCAGCAAAAATGTGGAACTCTCTTCCCCAGCTTGTAGTATCAGCTGGGCGTGTTTACAACTTCAAAAAAACATGTAGATAGTAAACTACACTCTAGTTTCTCTGATAAAATAGACTAGTTTGGCAGGTAAGTGTATAATCCTAACTTCCTTGAATTTGTGTGGTTCTGTTACACAATGGGCATGAAATAAGTTTTAAAAGATGAACATACTTTAGTAATTCTGAATTTTAAATAAATAAATATATATGAGTTTTCAAAACAAGATCCTAATTCAAATAACATGACCAAAACTGTCAGAACAAATTAATATCTTCACCCGGCAGCTGCACAATGTCAGTTACTTGCCACCTCCAATATCTTGAATTACACAGGCATTGTGCTTAGTGCAGCTTTTAAAGAGTGAACTTCTTCCATATTATTTTCCTTACTTAAATCATAAAGCAACACTTTTTTTAGACAGTCTGTAAAGTACTCGTGAATGTAAACACATTACATAAGGCAATAATCCAATGCATTTTAATATATTTCACCCTTTGTTTCAAGCAAAACAAAATGTCTATTTAGCATACTAGGGGCATCCAAGTTCCTGAAAATTGTCATATTTCATTGTAGTTCTAACTGGCTTGTCAAGTGATGTTTCTGATTATTCTTTAGAGCAAATCCTGAATCAAGTGATATTTTAGCTACTCTTTAACTGTAGATGCCTGCTGAGGAATTGTAAGTTCCATGTGGATTTACAGCAAAGTACTGAGAAATGCTGTTTTCACATCAGAAACGTTTAGGACATCCTATTACTCAGCTAGATTTTTTTACAGTACATGTACTGTTATAAGGCATTTTGTGCAAATGTTGGGGTGTCACTGGGGTCTCATCCATAGGAGCCTGTAGCTAAAGACCAAAAGCTTTCCCTATGTGAAAGAACATCTATTTTGCATATAACTGAATTTGAAAACCCTTTACATTTTGACATAAATTAAGATACTAGAAATCATAATAAATTCAAAACACTCTGTACTGTAAAAAATACATTTTAAATGGTAATCTCTATATAGACTGCCATTAAGGAGCTGCTAAAAAAAACAGGTTGTGAATGGAATATGCCTACCTCTCTGTATATAAACAATAGCTATACTACTTTATAGACCCCCTTATTATCACACCTATATAAGAGTACTAGACAATGCATTCTAAAACTATTGTCATTATTAAAGAGTTGCCTCTCCTTTGTGGCTATAACAGCCTCCAATCCTCCAATGACGTTCCACAAAATGTTATACTCTGTGTCCATTCAGCAAAAAGAGCATTTGTGATGTCAGGTACTGATGTTGGATGAGATGACTTGACTCACAGCTAGCATTCCAATTCTTTTTAATGACGTTCACTAGGGTTGAGGTCTGGATTCAGGCAGTACAGTGATGCTGGAACACAGGGCCTTTTACAAACTGTTGCCACAAGGTTAGAAGTGAACAACTGTCTAAGGGCCCTATGCACTAAGCTGCCGTAGGCAGCCGAGTGACTAACCGACCCCAAGCGAAGTGAGCCGAACGCTGTTCGGCTATTCACTTAAGGCTGGTACGGCTGCTTCCAGCCGTATATGGGCTGAAATCAGCCATACATCGGGTGGCTTCGTGTGTGCAGAAGGAGTTTGACTCAGCAGATCCAACATCTGGATCGGCCAAGCCGAACCTCCGGCAGTCTACTCGCTGCTGTTTGGTCTCTTCTCATAGATGCCGAACAGCAGTGAGTAAATAGCCGAATGCAGCTGAGCGGCATTCGGCTCGGCTGTTCTGCTCGGTCCCTCTGTGGTCCCGAGCAGAATAGAAAAATAGTTAAACAAGTAGAAAAAAAAATAGAAAACGATTGTGCGCAGCTAGCTCCGCCCAACTGCTTTCTATTGGCCAGGCGGTTCTGCTGCCGTCAAAAAAAAAAAGAACACACCATAGGAATGCATAGCTAGATTCCTATTGGCTATTTCACTTTGCAATAGCCAATAGCAAACTAGCTATTGCACCCGCCTTCTGCTGCTGTCAATCACCAGATGGGGACCTGATAGAGAACTGCAGGTCCCCCTCTGCTGATTGACAGCAGCAGTGGGCGGGTGCAATAGCTAGTTTGCTATTGGCAATTGCAATTGATCCGAATTTTTCATTTTAGGTTTGGATCAATTTGAATCTATTTTGATGGAGTTATTATGTTGTTAAATGTGAAAATTGGAAAAAAAACAGTATGGGGTTTCTTGATGAGGACAAGGGCCTCTTCCCCACAATCCTGGCCCGGTGGTTGTGGGGGTCTTCAGGCAGGGGGGGTTTATCTGAAAGGGGGCACCCAGATGTCTCTGCACTACAGGGTTGAGATGACAGGGCTTCTGGATTTAATTAGCCTTAGGGGTCTATTCACAAAGCTGCCGAAGGATCTGGCCGTAGCTTTGGCTAGCTTCGGCACCAGGACCCCTTCGGTTCAGGAGAACCGAGGGGGTGCTGAAAGATACATGTTGTTATGTAAATTTAGTTATAAGGAGAGACAAGATCAAATATATACCAGGAACTCCTTCGTAACAAGATTTGTTGCCCTGAGGTTGCAGTCCTGTGCTGCCAATCATGACCTTCTGCTTCATACAGACAGTTGGAGCGAAATTTTGCAGCATGAATCAATTTCAAGTAGAAAGGTGCACCATAATTCTGAATTCCTGCCCAAACATTATGGGAAATACTAAGAAAGAAAAGGCTGGCTAGGTTTTGGAATATGCACTTATGTAAAGGATACTCTTCAATGATTTGCCTGATTCAATCTTTCCACCTTTAAAGCTGAACTTCACAAAAAAAGCTAAATATACAGATGACATACAAATAAGGTAGCTGTTTAAACTGCTAACAGATTTGTATTACTATATACCCAGTCTTGTGAGAAAACTTCTTCTTTTACAGTTAAGGAATACATTATAGTCTTTCTGTCTCCAACCAGTGAAGGAGCAGCAGGTGATTGATAAAGTCCTCTCTCTTCTCGTTTGCCTTCTTTTTTTTTTCTATAAGCACGTTCCTCCTGAAATCTAAGAGCTGGGGAATACAAGAGACTGATATCAAGTCAAATGCAGGTACTTACCACATCTTAAAAACAGTATTTATCGTACAACTGCTAAATGCAACATAGCAACAACTATGCGTTTTAGACAAGCATGTCCTTTGTCTAAAACGCATAGTTGACTATGCGTTTTAGACTGACTCACACTATTCACTGACAGCTTCAGACCTGCCAATTTTCTTGGTTTATTCTTGCCAGTCTTTCAAGAGGAAGGGACACAAAACTAGCTTGCTTACCCTACCAAATAACAACCTGTTACTGCAGCAAATTGTGCTCTTCTGTACCTCTGGTGTCAAGGAGGTGGTGCATGGATCTAACAGGGATTCATGTGGTTTATGCTGCCCATGAGACACATACTGTATACTGAATAAAGAGATCAATAAACAAGTATTCACAGGCAATTATCACCTTTGTAAGTGATTTGCAAGTATTGTGGTAATGTAGAGGTGCAGTGATGATGTATATGTGTGCACATTTCCATGACTGACATTGCTGGCTTCCTTCATTTTTTAACCACTTGCTGTCTGGAACAATTTCTTACTATTTGCACACACATGATATAATCTGAATTTTTGGCTGGAAAACAGCTTCAAACCCCCAAACAATTATATTTTCTAAAAGCAGAGGCCCTGTAGAAAATGCTGTTGCAATTTTTCTGTTGCGCGGTATTTGCGCAAAATGTTTATCAAACCAGTATTTTTAGGATAAAATACAGTAAAATAAAATTGAACATAAACAGAATATAATACCCAATTTTTTGGGTAAAAGATAAAAGATGGGGTCATGCCTGGTAAATAGATACCAAACATGTCAAGCCTTAAAATTGCGTTCTCCGAGAAGCTGCAAAAACTACAATACCCAAAATTTCCCATAAGGGACATTTAAAAGCTTTTACCGCTCATCTGTTTAGTACTAACAGTGACCGTGTTTGCATATGTATATGCATGCAGGTGGAGGGCGGGGGACTTTGAAACTACTTGTTTGCATTTTTTTATTTTTCTAATGTTATTTTAATTTTTTAAACATGTTTTTTTTTACACTAACCTTATTGCTATCACATAGGGGGCTAACAAGCCCTCTATGTAATAGCAAATAGGGTGTGACAGGTACTCTTTATGGAGACATAAGGGGTCTTTTAGACGCCTAATGTCACCTAGGGACCCCAAAGAAGCTGAGGAAGTAGAGACAGCATGCGGGGGACAGCAAGGGGGGACCGTACAAATTATCTGGCGGCTGTATAGATGCCCGATCACTTGTACATTAACAGTCATTGCCAAATGACACCGAGAACACGGCTGCAGCAGTATATTTACGTATTGTGGCTCAGAAGTGGTCAATTACTTTTTTAGGCTTGAATCCAACAAATTAAAAACTTCCTCCACAGGAAATTTTATCTAATACCGGGGTCAGTTTTTAAAGGAGGCTATCATGTAACATGATG
The DNA here is from genome assembly GCF_000935625.1 of Nanorana parkeri. Taxonomy (NCBI): domain Eukaryota; kingdom Metazoa; phylum Chordata; class Amphibia; order Anura; family Dicroglossidae; genus Nanorana; species Nanorana parkeri. The sequence continues at coordinate 409,256 of NW_017307092.1, forward strand.
ACTAAACACAAGCTATGCCTCTGCATAGTTGGAGAGCTCATTTCTTAATATACACAGATTGCTTGCAAAGCACAGATGTAGTCATTTCCATGAGGATATGAAGGAGAAAGCTAACAAGAAACTTAAGTTTCTGTGTTCATATTCAGCAACTGCATATGCCTGCTTCATGTTCACTTGGTGTACATTGCTGGCATATGTTTTTTTATACCTACACAAAGGAGAAAATGGGCTTTAAATTAACAATTATTGCACCACTTTACTACAGGGACTGGCTCTTCTGCAAAAGCAGGTTCAGGGCAAAGATTTTCACCACACATCTTTGCTCTGCAGCTCTATGAAATAGGATAAATAATGTTTGTTAACATCCTTTATCCATGAATCAAACTAATGCAGGTCAGAGCTTGATATAACTATCATTCTTCAACCTCAGGGTAGTATTTTGAAAGAATGTTTGTTTTTTTAGTTTCTTCCTTGTGAAAACCCCCACCAAAGGCAATATCAACAAATGCTTGAAAACGTCTTGATGCTGGAATACAAACCCATAATCCATGTTCTCTGAACTAGCATCTTTTGGGGAAGTGGAGGACAATATTGTGCTTTCTAATGAAACAAAACCAACATTTTAGTATATGAAACAAAAACCCTGCTGATCAGGTTTAGGATTCGGCTGATTTATAAATACTGTGGGGTTGATAGGCTATTTACTGTTTCATTGCAGGAGAATATGCACTTTGCAGGGGATTTCCGCTTAGCTTAGTGAATGTGGTAAAAATTAACTTTGCAAAGAATGAGCACGGAAAATGAAAAACAAAAAAAAAATTGTTTTCTTTAGCATGATTGGATGATGGAAGTCAGCAGCGTCACCGCATTCACAAAGTTAAGGTACATTTTCCATGCAAAGTGCACATTTCATTTCCACATTGCCTTTAGTAAATTAACCCTGTATGTGCAATCAGTCCATAGGGAGGTGCTGCTACATTTGTAATGCTGAAAGAGTTCACCTTTACTACTGACTGCTTATCAAATACTTCCCAACACCTGGTTATCTCTATCAGCTTAGATTAATAGAAAAACATCTGAAATTTGTAAACCTGTTGATTATCTTGCAATACAGACAGTGGATCAATGCTCGTTTTTGAGATTGATGCATGGTTGTCTGTATTGTTCAGCCCTTGTTTGACTGTCCTAGGAACTGCTACAGATGGGCAGAGCTCATGCAGATAACAAAGGAAAATTACACATTTGCCTGTCATATTCATCATAGCCCAGATGTCAATTTCAAAACAGTCTTGGTGACATGACAATGCATCACAGCAAAAGATGAGTCCTCTTTGGGGTCAGACCACATTCAATAACCAAAGATTTTCAAACATTCTTTCTATTGCTATCACTATTATAGAGTAGAAAGGCCTATGTCCCTAAAAAATAGCCAAATGATCTTTAAAGAGGTAATATCATCATATATTTTTACATATAAAAAATGTTGATGTCACGCAATCTACTTTTTGGACTGAAATGATGGCTCAGAGAGGGTACAGTCATGTAAATCTTAAATCCCTGAGCAGTTCATGGTTGTATTGACAAATGTCTGACACAGATCAGACCTTGCTACAGCCTCTCACTTTGTGACTTGCTACAAAGTTATATTGTTGCAGCCTGGTCATTGAGGAAGAGGAGGCTGCAACAATCACAAAAACGTGAGCTTGAAGACTGCTTTTTAATGGTGAAAGGTAGAGCTTTTTTTGAAAACTATTATGTTGTTGCATATTGCATCAGAAATTTAGGCAGACTTGTAAATATGCCGAATGGTCTGCTTTAGTAAAGGATTGCCATCCCCAATAAACACAAAATTCAAATGATAGTTACAAATCATAAGCTATATACTATATATCTCTCTAAAATCAATTCATTTTTCTACACTATGCTTAAAAAATTTATTGACATCAAGTTCACATCTGCATGATTACACTCTTCAGTCAAGTGAAAGTCAGGCAGTGTTAAGGTAATGACAGCAGTAATACTTGCTCTGTCAGCAGAGAATCCATTTTCCATATAGATCATAGCGCACTTTAACATTATAATAATTCCTCAACCATCTTCCTCTCCCTGCCATGTAGATCAATAATTTTTTATTGATGGCTGTCACTCAAAGGTTTCTGACCACATGATAAACCACTTTCTGCCTGTGCACTGTATTAAATGTGTCATCTTCTTGGCATTCTGTGTTCCCTTTTTTCATATACTGACCTTTTCAAATATTACTTTTCCTTTTTGGCAATAACATTTAGTGCAATATTAAAACAAAACTTCCTGCTGACCCTCACCCCCCCCCCCCCCCCCCCATTACATACAAATAATATTCCTGTCATTAAGGGGCCTCTTGCGGGGGAAGGGATGCAGCCAGGGCCACTGAGAAGTGGGGCATGGCACTGAGAAGTGGGGCAGCACAGCCAGCAGCTTCTCCTCTGGAACCCCGCTGCTCTCCTTCCCCACCTGTATGACCCCCCCATACATTTAACATCAATCACAATGACCCGCCATTAAGACACCTTGCCGCCTGACTATCTTTCCCCACTGCACTAATGCCACAAACTGACAGAACCCTAGCTGACTTCTGCATGTAGACAAACCAACCAGGTATCCTGCATACTATCGTTAAACAAACATGGTCTTCACTGCATTTGGGCAGTGAATATTACCCAAGATTTCTGGCCAGCTTGTTTACAAACAGAAGCCACTTGGGGATCTGTCATTTTGAAGCAGAAGTCAAATTTTTAACATGTCACTTAAAATGGGTTAACTTGAAATGTTCTATAATTTCACATGGTGCTTTAAAGCATCCACTAAGCATTTTATTTAAAGGATTTATCTATTTTCTTTGTTGCCCTTGAGGCTGAATTCAGAAAACCTCTCCCTGCCAAATGGTATTTTTAAAAAAGATTTTGATATTTGTACATGTCCCCTATGACCGTGCCCAGCTACTCAAAAAAAATGACATTTGCCTCCCATTGACTTCATTAGGGTTCGGCGATGTGTTTGGATTTCCCGGACTTCCTGCTAGGTTGTCTGAACTTCCTGTGAACTGTACTCAGCAGGATTTGCTCATCCCTAGTTGTGATGTATGGGATGTAGCAAATTTACTCTATTGGGGAGATTTATCAAAGCTGGAGCAGACAGAATCTGGAGCAGTTGCCATTTTAACCAATCAGCATCTCTCTTCAGTTTGCTCAGGTAAGATTTGAAAATGACACAGAGAAGCTGAGTGGTTGCAGTGCAAATCTGCTCCACATTTTGACTGCTCCAGTTTTGATAAATTCCACCCTATATGTCCATAAGTCTGCTTATTAGCAAAGCAACACAGGCTGGATACTGATTATATCTAAAGTTCATCTGACTCTTAGAGATCAGCGTCACTTCCCACAGAGCTTAAACAGTATCTGAATGCAACATTTGTTTTTTAGGTTTTGGATTTGTTCAGGGATTAAAATCCCTGTTGGATTTTTATTTCTATTTGTCTGCTTACTTGTGAGGCTCATTTTACCTATCTGTACTTGGGAATAATGTCACTGGGACTCAAAGTGAAAGAAAATGTAAACATTTTATGTTGTCACCAGTACAAGAATAAAGGAAAATATTCCAATGAGGACACTTGAAAGAAAAAAAATGACTTTACATATCTCTTAGGTTAGATGAACCAGCCAATATACACTTTGAGAAGACCAGTTAACTTTGTGAACAGTACTGGGGTCAAAAGGATCACATTTTCTGAAATACTTATTTTACAGATAAACGTTGAATATATTGTGCTTTGATGCCTTTGATGTATTCACTGTATGGTGGTCTACTAGCTCTACACTTGATGACTGCTCCTGCAGACTGAAGATCTAGATGGGACTGCCTCCATAGGAAAAGTAGGGAGTGTGTCCCTCCTTTGAATCATTTAGTTGACTAATTCATATATGTGTGCAATTCAGGTAGCACAGTAATAAAACACCTATCCAAAATCTTGGAGTACCAGAATTATGCTCTTCCCCTGTTGGCTACTAAATGGCAAACATTAAATATTTACAAGAAATGTTTCATGTTTACTTAACCAAAACGAAAAATAAATATATCTATTTTTTAACATAAAAAAGAATTAGAAAAAAAAAACATCCCTGAAAATATATACATTTCAATACATGCAAATATGTGTATTGCAATGAAAATAGAAGCCTTGCAATATTCAGATAGATGGATTTATCAAAACTGGAGCAGACAAAATCTGGAGCAGCTGTGCATTGAAACCAATTAGCTTCTCTCTTTCATTTTCAAATCTTAACTGAACAAACTGAAGAGTGAAGCTGATTGGTTGCCCTGGGCATATGCTCCAGGATTTGTCTACTTCAGTTTTGATAAATTCCCCCCAGAATGATTTGACTAAGGTCTGTTTTGTTCCATATAAGCATGTCACATTTAACTCATTCTGTAAATATCATCTTTCAGTGCTGATTAATTTGGATTGTTTGCTTTCAGCAAAACTGGAAATTATTGTTGCCGTTCCGAAAAGTTGATACACCAGGATCTTTGTGATTTTAATTTTAAGACTACCTCTTAATATGCTAATCATAACCGAAAATAGAAACAGAATTTCCAGATGGATTTACCTATTGGTAATTAGAATTCAGGAGTACAAGCTATGTTAATCCTTGGTCATTATACAAAGATGAGTTTTCTTTGATTGCTCACTGAGAAGCTCTATAAAGAGATTACTGTCCTTTATTAACTTGTACAGTATTACTTTGTTGTGCCCAAAAATCTATAAAACATTTGGTAAGAAACCTTGTGTTTACACGGCTGCAGATGGCTGGAATAAATTGCTGGACTCAGTCAGCAACATCTCAATCTGTCTGGGTTTATATGCACTTGGATCTTTTTCCTGGGGTTACTGTGAAAATATATAGTTGAATGTAAATTTGCATTCATGAGTACAGTTACTGAGGTATCAGAGCACAATACGAACTTTATATATAGACTCAAGAATTTCACCGGCACACACTAAGGGAATCGAACATCAAAATCCTGATATATTTAATAAAGCGCAAAATGTCACATAGCGTCATAAGGTGCTGATGTTTCGGGTCCACGCAGGGATTCTTCTTCAGAGCTACAGAGTGACCTATATACTGATATATATATATACAGGTGAAACTCGAAAAATAAGAATATCGTGCATAAGTTCATTTATTTCACTAATGCAACACAGCCGTCTACCAGGAGATTTTGGAGCACTTCATGCTTTCTTCCGCAGATGAGCTCTATGGGGATGCTGACTTCATTTTCCAGCAGGACTTGGCACCTGCCCACACTGCCAAAACATTTCTGAGATTGTGGATCTGGGTTTTCATGAGCTGTAAGCCATAATCATCACAATTATGACAAATCACGGCTTGAACTATCTTGCTTTGCATGTAATGAGTCTATTTAATATATTAGTTTCACCTTTTAAGTTGCATTAGTGAAATAAATGAACTTTTGCACGATATTCTAATTTTTCGAGTTTCACCTGTATATATATATA
>NW_017307092.1:414926-466650 GCF_000935625.1 Nanorana parkeri
ATATGAGAGAGAGAGAGACAAGATATTAACTAAGTATGGTTGCCTACATTTGCATTCTTAATGTTTTGGTCTATTGGGTTGTTTCCCATTTTAGTTCCATCCGGTTTAACAACCTTGGTCTATTGAATGAAGATGCAAATATTTTTTTTTACCCATCATTCCGATATCAAGAGTTTTACAGAACATTTCTAAGTTAGATGTATCTTTCTAATCTTTTCTTTGGTGGATTATGTCTTGATATTCTATATTCTCTATTTGATACCATCTTTATTAATAACACCCCCTAAGAAAGATACAATTATAAATACAATATATTTATTGTAGAAAATGCTTCTATTGGCTGTACAGTAAAAATTCAATTCAATTCAATTTATAGAATAAAAAATAATTCTAGCAAATCAGAAATGAGGGATGATGTCATTGTATGCAGGCAGACTTTACGGTCCAGCTATGGACTTAGGAATGAAAGGTAGATATTTCAATAGTTTTTCTTTGCTGCTATCTAGTTTTCTCATCAGATGTTGGAATGCAGGATCTTTTGACAGAATGCTCTGTGCTATGATGTTTAAGGCATGGGCCAAGCAAGGTGAAGGGCAGCAAACAGGTTTGAGCTATTCTCACAAATTACCTTGCATGTCCGCAGCTGGCATGGAAGAACTGTAATATGAAGGATGGTGCAATGAAAAAGCTTTCAACACATCTATACAAAGGAACTATTAGATGTGTAAACACAAGGAACGACAAGGGTCACTTTAATAGCATAAGTGAACATACAGTATAAAATGTTCATATTCCATGGTAAAATTGTAGCTCATATTCTGTACATAGAATATAAAAATTCATATTTTACAAGTACAATTGTAGCTCACAAATTATCAAATAATAATTTTTACATGCATGCATTTGTTTAATTAGAAAAACAGTAAAAAAAAAAGGCAGAAGTAAAAATACCTGGAGACCAGTACCTGGATCATCAAATGGATTAGGCGCATCATTACTCTCTCATCTTTAGCCATGTTCTAATCCTTTGAAATACTTAGTATGGAAAATAAATGCTGATCTAAAAATATTTACATTCTAGCTGTTTATCTATAACTATTATTTTTGTGGAAATTGGCTCTTCTAATATTTTCTTGATCATATGGTAAAATGTGATGGTTTAAACCAAAATGTCATTCACCTTCCTTAAACCTATGATTTGTTTTATTTTCATCTGTTCATTAATAACTTATACATCTACGATACAAGATAACTACTGCTTTTTAATTTAAAAGAAATGTATCCCTTTTATAGAATTGATCCTGAAATTTAGATAGCATTAAAGAAGAATTCCAGGACATTTTTTGTTAACTCTTGCAGCAGAGTTACCCCCACATTGCAAGGGTTAACTGCTCGTTTTTGTCTAGGTTGAAAAAAGTTATACTCACCTGATGCTCTGAGCCAGCTTGTTTTTAGACTGTCCTTTCAGCATCTTTTCCCCTCCTTTGCAGTGGTTTAAAGTCCCATAAATCATCACATCTTTACTTTGTGAGGGATATTCACCAAAGAGCCGAAGGATCCAGCCGTAGCTTCAGTTGATCCTTCAGCTTGCTTCGGCCGCCTGAGCCCTTCGGTTCAGTCAAACCAAAGGGCTGTTGTACGGGCTATTCACAAAATCCCTTACAGCAGCCGAAGGCAGCCGAGCGGCTCAACTGAGCCAAACGTATATTCTTCGGCTCGGCTGAGCCGTAGTGACACCTGAAGCGGGGAGAAAGGTTGGCCGAGACCGACTGATCTTCCCACAAAAGACAACAGCTGGGCGGAGCCAGCCGTAATGTCATGGCTGGCTCCGCCCAGTTGTTTTCTTTCAATGACAGCCCAGCGTCCTGGAGGACGCTGGGCTGTCATTACATGTAAACAGTTGGGCGGAGACAGCCGGAATGCCACAGCTGGCTCCACCCAGTTGTTTTCTTTCTAGATATGTGCAGGGCAAACAATTTGTTTCGGACAAAACAAATGAAAATGAAAAACATTTTCATTCTTTTATGTCAATGGAAACTTATTTTAATGCTGTTTGGTAAACCAATCCAAATCCAAAACAGCACAAGAAACTGCAGAACAAGCACCAGCTGCGTTGGCCGCCAGCGCATTCTGCGCATGCGTGCCACCATTTTAGAATATATTTTGGTATACACCAAGATAGCGCACCTGAATATGTGGGCGCCGCCATCTTGGTGTATACCAAGATATACTCCAAATTGGTGGCGTGCATGGGCAGAACGCGCTGGCAGCTGATCTGCCCGCCGCTCGTTCTGCAAATAACTTCACCCAATGCTGAACACGCATGGCATCATGTGACGTTATGCACCCTGCCTCCAAGATGGCGGCGGCCATGCACAGAACGTGCCGGCGGCCAAAATGGCACGTTCTGATAACAAATTTTTATATGCTCAAATATCGTTTTAATATATTCGGGCATATAAAAAATGTTTTATTTCGGATTTGGACGAACCACCGAATCAACTGATTTTCGTTTATTTGGGCTGTCATTGTCTATTTCTTTCAATGACAGCCCAGTGTCCCTAAGGACACTGGACTGTAATTACATGTAAACAGTTGATCCTAGGATTATGTCGGTGGCTCCATTTTTGGAGGTTTGTTTTTACATAAAAGACTTGTCAAAATCATGGGGTTTTTTTTCAATTGAAGGATTTTTTTTCAAAAGTCTGGCATATTTTTTGAAAATTTGCTATAACCCTTTAGTGAATGGGTAGGGGTATAAGTACACCTTGCTCATTCACAAGGGAGGTGCGCATCTGAGTGCCCCTTTATTAAGGTGTACTCCAATGTGAATAAGTCCCGCTGCGCGTACGCCCACAACCAATTCCCCAGGGCTTGTGGGGAAGAGGTCTTTGTTGCCATCGGCATGGGGACAAGGTGCATGGTGACCCTGGAAAAGCACCCTCCCAGTGCTGAGGGCATGTGGCCTGGTATGGCAGGGAGGGGGGTGCTCGCTCGCCCCCCTTTCCTGTGCTTGGATCAAGAGTCTGCTATGGAATTTTAGGGGGGACCCCACATCTTTTTTTCACCCATTTTTGGGGGTGAGGTTCCTCCTTAAAGGGCCTTAAGGACCTGGTATGACTTTGGGGAGAACCTCACACTTCTTTTTTTTATTTTAACTTGGGCTCCCTCCTAAAATTCCTACCAGACCTAAAGGGCCTGGTATGAATTTTGGGGGAAACCCCCACACTTTTTAAAAAATATTTTTCTTTTCTTTAAAAACATTTTTATTATTTTTTAACTTTTCTTAATTTTTGGGCGCTACACCCAATAGGTAAATGCTAGTCATGTCTGTAGTAATAAGTCTGTTATCTATAAAATGCAGTTGCTGCCTTTGCCCCAATTTCTCCGTAAAATATACTGCTGATGCTGCTACACTACAGTTCAAAATGCAGTTCACACTGCTAACTTACACTTTTGTAGTCCCAGGCCCTCCAGCCAGAAGTAAACACACTGCAATCCAGCTTCCACACACATTGCCTGCAAACTCACAAGCCGAACCTCATTTAATTTCCCAAGCACAGTCTGTCCAGGTTGCTTTCTTTCTGCACACCTCATTTTCACTCACGCTGGTCAGTGCTGTCAGCAGGCTGCATTGACATGAAGGGGATTTCACCACTGTCATTAGGGTCCTGCTCAGCCCCTCAAAACTCACAGACATATATTTTATTACTAGAAAATCTAACATTAGGGACTTCCAAATATGCTAAGAACTGCTAATGTTTCTATTTTGCAGAATAGAAAAAAAATGTAAACAAATAAAAAAAGTTTAAAATTTTTTTAAATAAATGTAAAAAAGTTGACAAATTAAAAAAAGTCAAGAAAATAATTATTTTAAAGAAAAGAAAAAAAACAGCTTGGGATCCCCCTCCCAAACCATACCAGACTCTTTAGGTCTGCCAGGAAAGTTAAGAGGGACCCGATTTAAAAGAAAAAAAAGAGTGTAGTTTCCCCCAAAAGTCATACCAGTCCCTTTAAGTCTGGTAGGAATTTTGATAGGGACCCCAAGTTAAAAATGTTTTTAAAAAGTGTGTGGGGTTCCCCCATAAAGTTATACCAGGCCCTTAAGGTCTGGTAGGAATTTTAAGGAGGAAACCCACCCCACAAATGGGGGGGGGGAAAGACATGGGTCCCCCCTAAAATTCCAAACCAGACACTTGATCCGAGCACAGGCCTGACCGGGCCAGAAAGGGGGGGGGGACGAGCTAGCGGACCTGACCGCACACAACGAACTCCCGCAGCAGAATGAAGAATCTGACAGATGCGAGCAAAATATAAACAATTGAGCAGAGCTAGCCGTGTCATCACCGCTAGCTCTGCCCAACTGTTTACTTTGGCCGGCACCTGCCAGAGTCTTCCAGCAGGTCCTGGGCAAAGTAAAACAACTGGGCGCAGCCGGCCCTGTTGTCACCGCCAGCTCCGCCAGTTGTTGTTGTTTAATGACAGATCAGTATCCCCAGGTCATTTGAGGATGCTGGTCTGTCATTACAACTGGGAAGAGACACTCATCTGCCCCCAACCTGTTCTTTCACGGTTCCATGCCCACTCATTATATCACACGCCCAACCGGCTATGTGATCCCCATTGAATATAGTGACATGGAATGTCAAGGGTCTTAAATCACCACAGAAACGCACTCAAGTCTTACGCCACCTCAAGAAATTGAAGGTGGATATTGCCCTGCTCCAAGAGACCCATCTTCCTCAAGATGACTTCTTCCGCATGCAAAAATCATGGGTGGGCAAGGTTGTAGGCACCCCTGCCAAGGGGAGATCTGCTGGTGTGCTCATCCTGCTACGCAAATCGTTGCCCCACACAATCCTAGCCCAAAGATGTTATCCACAGGAGGGAAGATGGGCCTTTATTTCCATCCTCTTAGGTTCCACCACGCTTGACATCTGGAACGTATATGGGCCAAACTCAGATAACCGGGCATTTTTTGAGTCCATATTGTCTCAATCATCTCAAGCACCAACACATACTCACCATATAATCGGAGGGGACTTCAACGCAGTACCATCTCCACCAGAGGACAGATTCAGGCGGCATTCGGCCCTCTCGCCAAATACCCACACCGCAAGACAACAATCTGAGCTCTCTGATATCCGCCAGCGGTATGGTAGATGATGGAGATTCTTCATCCCCTTGAAAGGGACTTCACCCATTTCTCCCACGTACACGGTACCATGTCCCGCATCAACCTTTTTCTCACATCCCCGTCCATACTGGCCAGGACTCGCTCCGCATCCATTGAAAACATGGTTGTTTCGGACCACTCCTCAGTAACATTATCTATCCAGGATCTCACCATCCCTACTTCCCCAGTCTCTTGGAGATTCCCCGCCTATTTGCTAAAAGATGAATCCTTTCGGGCCGAACTTAAAATAAGGTGGTTGGATTACCTCACGCACAACTCGATGCACATGGATCAACCTACGTTGTTTTGGGAAGCCGCCAAGGCGGTGTTGCGCAGTAGGATCCTGGCTTATGTTACCTCATGCGTCAAAAGTATACAGCCTCTTGTACCGAAGCCAGGGATGCTTATGTGCAGTACAAGTTGACTCTCTCTGATGCTGATAGAACCCGGTGGACACAGGCTAAGCAGGAGTGCGACCATTGGCTCCTCCAATATGATCGCCTCATTCGCTCTTACAAATCGTCAAAAAACAAACGTGAGGGCGCAAGGCTAGATGGACTATGAAACTTATTGAAACAAAGTGAAGGAAGCAAGAGGAGATGGATCACTTACTTTTAAGTGGGTCTTGGGACCGGATGGATGTGGAACAGTGAAGGAAATCGTGGAGTCCAACGTAGTGCAATCAGTGAAGGTTAGTGTGTTGCCTTGGGTAGCTCATCACGGGAAAATGAGAAGAGAGGGGTGGGCAGGGGTGCAGGTGATGGCACACACAGTGGGGTTGATTTACTAACCTTATAAACACACCACGGACGTGTATACACCTCTGCAGTGTGTTCCCTCCCAGCATGATCTATGGGTGGAATCTAAACACCTTTGTAATGTGTACACACCCAGCAGGTGTGTTGTGCAAAGCCCTGAAGGAATTCCAAGGTGATGTTGGGTAAATTAGCTCTATGTTGTGTTGCTTGCGTTGATGAATGCAAGGAATGTAAATGCATGAGCTAACCATTTTTATCTAAACTGTGAAGCAGCATTATATATACATCATGTGCATGATTTTTCCATATATGGCATTAGTGGAAATATGCTTTTAGAGACTTTTTGGTTGATAAATACGTTTTGCTGTGTGAAAATCACACACACCTGGTGTGTGTGTGTGTTTAGGTTAGTAAATCACCCCCAGTGTGTCCGTGTCCCCGCTGAAGCAATGTGAAGTGCCAGTGATGTGAGGACTGATGTCAGGCTGGGCTGCAGCTGCGAGTGGAGGAACTCGGGCTGTGAGATGGACGTGTCTGGGCTGCGTGTTCCTCCACTCGCAGCTGCAGCTCAGCCTGACGTCAGTCCTCACATCACTGGCACTTCACATTGCTTCAGCGGGGACACGGGGACACTGTGTGTGCCATCACCTGCACCCCTGCCCACCCCTCTCTTCTCATTTTCCCGTGATGAGCTACCCAAGGCAACACACTAACCTACACTGATTGCACTACGTTGGACTCCACGATTTCCTTCACTGTTCCACATCCATCCGGTCCCGAGACCCACTTAAAAGTAAGTGATCCATCTCCTCTTGCTTCCTTCACTTTGTTTCAATAAGTTTCATAGTCCCTCTAGCCTTGCGCCCTCGCGTTTGTTTTTTGTTCCACAAGTGCAGGCACTCCTCCTGTCTCCTAGGGCTGCAGGCGAGGTTAGCTACAGCACCCTATTCCCTTGGCCCAATGCGAGAGCGCTGTTCGTATTATTTGTATGTGCTTTTCTTATAAATCGTCAGAGTTCTTTAGATTCGGAGACAAATCAGGTAAACTCATGGCCAACTTGGTGCGGGGGAATGTACCTACCTCTCACATTCTCAAATTAGCTGACACTGTGGGCAAGATACTCACCGATCCTGCTGCCATTTCAAATGTATTCTGTACCTATTATCGCAACCTATACGCTGCAGATGACACCAATGCAGGAGCAGGTTTGATGTTTTTAGATTCTCTATCCTTGCCCTCATTGTCAGCAGACGATGTGAACTTCCTGAACTCGGAGGTAACCCTAGAGGAGGTTAAAGACAGTATACGTCTATCCCCTCGCTCCAGCTGACTCCCGAGCTGACTCCCTGGTCTTCAAGACATGGTCCACATTAGGCATTAATACTCTACACGATGTACTCACGCCCCAAGGAAAATGAAGACCTTCCATGACCTGACCTCTAAATATCACATTGCTCCATCCCACTTCTTACAATATGCCCAGATCTCGCACTTCCTATGCACCCCCTATCCCCCACCAGGCCGCACCTCCTCCCCTCAGGCCTTCCAACAAATAATGACCCCCGCGACCTCCAGGTTATCCCTGTCTAATCTTTACCTTATCCTTCGGAATGTCCATCAACAACCAGATAGTTTCATACCACCCTTTGTACAATTGTGGGCCCAGCTTATAGGCCAATCCCTAGAAGACACCTATGCTAGCATACTGAAGGGGTGGCAGCAAATCAGGAAACATCTCATATGTGAATCCTGGCGTGAACTCCAATTTAAACTGTTCCACGGAGCCTACTATGCTTTTAATTTCGTTCCTAAGTCCGCATCACCTGACTGGCTGGAGCACTGTCCCAAATGTACCATTCAACACCCTGATTTAATTCACCTGATGTGGTCTTGCCTTAAGATAGCTACTCTCTGGCAACGGGTTGTGGACTATATGAACTCCTTATCTGGTGAGGAGAGGGAACCTCTACCATCCCTCTGTTTACTACATGATATACCCAAAAACCCCTCAACGTTGGCCCCTCCAATTTCCCGCTGGGAACATCTTTGCCTGTTGGCTTCCAAAAAAACCATCCTCACCAATTGGCTGCTCCCTGCTATCCCAACTGTGATGGAATTGTCCAACACCCTTCATAGGCTCATGCTCTTGGACAAATCCGACTCCCTGCATAATGAAAAAAGAACAGGGCGATTTTTTCATACATGGTCAGCTTTCCTCACCACAACACTATCCTTAAATCAACTTAGGGACATTATGCTGCCCTTCCGAGCCTCCAAATGGTACGATATAGCCAAATTCGATGGCTCCTTGGGAGCATTAGATGTCTTATAATACCATTGCTAGCGATACACTCACGCCGGGTACTGCGCTGCTGCGTTGATTACTTGTGAACCAAGATGGTGGAGAACCTGTTCTCTTCTCTTGTTTTACTCCTATGTCCGACGTTCCTCGACCCTTGACATACACCTTGTCCCATTGTCCCATCTTCAATGTTGATCCACTCCTATCTGGTGCACTCCTACAATAAGACCTTTCGAACCCTACGGTGATGCATTATATGTTTGTCTATGTGTTTGTCCTCTTCTCTCTTTTTGTGAACCACCACTCAGTTTATGGTTTGTTAAATGGTGGCTATAACGACCTTTTGATGATGTCATAGCTGTTTATCTTCTTTGTTGACCTGTATAAATCTGTAACCGTGTATAACACCTGATCTATACTATACTGTGCGTGTACCGGGTTACTATGATGTCCTTTTCACATGTATTTGCACTAAAAACTCAATAAAAATTACATGCAAAAAAACAACAACAGGGAAGAGCGAGCTGTGAGATCATGGCTGGCTCCACCCACCTGTCATTTGGCTGATCTTTCTCCACGCTTCAGCTGTCAATGCGACTCAGCCAAGCCGAAGCATATGCTTTTGGCTCGGCCGAGCCGCTCGGCTGCTGTACGGGCTATTGTGAATAGCCTGTACAGCAGCCTTCGGTTTGACTGAACAGGAGGGCCTTGGCAGCCAAAGAGAGCCGAAGGATCAGGCGAAGCTAGGGCTGGATCCTTCAGCTCCTTCGTGAATAACCCTCTAAAAGTTTAGGGAAGTAGAAAGTTTTGGTTTGACATACTTTTAAAACATCTGAATTATATTGTTCAACTTTTAGTTTCTCTAGGCAGTAAGCCTTTCCTAATATGATACTCCTTATAAAAGTAGATATTTGATTCCCCCTTAGCTTGACATGCATAGTGCTGGACATGCATAGTGCTGGTCATCATAAGCTGGCAAGGTGCCATTGTACACATACTATAGTAACCACATTATCCTTTTTGACAGCTTCTAAAGTCATTTTTAATCCTAAAAGATTTTCTCCCTCTGAGAGTAATTTGTACAACAAATGCATTCCTTGGATTTAGCAACTGTTACTTCAGCTAATCAGAAAGAGTAATAACTTGCCAAGTGATTGTGAAGAATTACAGCATTTGTATATCAACACATTATTTTTCTGCAATTCTTATTTTGCAGTTCAGTGGCACCAATTTATTTTTACTTGCTAGTGTTGTTCTTAGCACTTTTACTTATTTATATTTAGTTATTGAAGAGTTAATTACAAAGGTGATTTCCAAAGGAGGATTAAGTCATTTCAAGATTTAGTATTCTGCTGGGAGACAGCATGAAAAAGGATTAATATTACAAAAATATATATAAAAAATAGCAAATGTAAGTGCTGAGCTTGTGGATGTTAATGCTAAAGGCTAACAACACATTATGAAATTATAAACAATATAAAGTATGAAAAAGAAAATACAATGTATGCCTTATGCATCTTACCAATGAGGGATGAGCCTCAGGTCAAGGGTGGGTCTTCAGCAAATCCAATTTATTTGGGGTTCATGGACCCTGCAAATTAATGCAGCCACTTCCCACCATAGCCTCAAACTATCAAAAAAGCATTTATTTGCCTCTTAGGTCACGTGGCCTAAAATGGCCAATAATGCGGGTTTGTTATGTGCCAGCCCCTCTTTATGAAAAGGCAGAGTTCCCAGCAGCCATATTGAAAATGGGCCTTAAATGTCATATTTCCAAAATTCACCAAAATCTTTGCCACTGAAAGAACCAACAGCAGTTGAAAGTTCAGTGTCCTCCTGAAAAAAATCTATTTATAACTTGAAGCAAAATTAAACCTTACTGCTTGCACCCAGTTTATGCTATAATGTGCAAGTGCAAACAGCATAGTTTATCTTTATGGCAGACTTACCTGCCAAATAGTCCCCTCCAGTGCTGTTAGAGCTGTGATGTCCATCTTCACTCTGGACATGTTCACCAGATCTTCTAGGTTCGGCATTTTCGGCCATCTTGATCAAGTGCATTTAGAAAAAACATGATTAGCAGGCAAGACTTTTTTTTGCAAAAGAGACATACAGAATCTCTTCCTAAGCTCAGTATATCGCGAGCTACAGCTCGCAGTTTACTGAGACACCGCAGCTGAAGCAGGTCCTGACAATTATGTCTGGATCCGCCCAGCTGCGTGAGTGACAGCTGGCTCTTCTTATCTAGAGGAAGAGCCAGCTGTACCCGCCCCCTCCCCGTCCAATCTGCCAGTCAGCGCTGGCGGATTGGAGCAGGGAGGGGGGAATCCAGCCCCTCCCCTGTCACGGCAGAGAGCTGTGACAGGATCGAGAGGTGAGCGAACGCCAGTATGTGTTCGCTCACTTCTCGATCTACTGAGCCGACCTGTGACAGTCTCATTGTCACAGGTCGGCTAGAACTATGAGGTGAGTGAAAAACACTCACCTCATAGTTCTCCTTTAAAGCAATTCTGTCACTTCAAAAATCCATAATGCTTACTCTGGGGGGAATATGTACCACGGACAGTGACTTAAATCTTCTCTGTCTTGCAGAGTTGAACCTCCCAAAAGAACCTTCAGGATGTGACACTTCCCGGTGATTGGACATCTGTACCCCTTACTCCAGTGACATGATGTGGTTCTACGCACCAGCCACTACACGACTACAAACACTATTGCCTCTCCTGAAAGCTGTAGCTGCAAGTGGGTGAAATCAAATACTCTGCTAAATACAAATACTGCTCATTTACAGGCTGGCTCTTATTAATTTTGTTAAGAGACAAAGTGATTTCAAGGCAGGTCTTGGCCCCATTAAGAGGATTTCCACTCACGTCCAGTTAGGGGAAATCTCATAAACAGGCACACAAATAAAGACCTGCCAAAATTCATAATCTGCCCTGCTCTTCCCTGCCTCCCCGGGTAGAGTTCTACTTTAGGTACATGAGACAACAAAACAATAGACCCACTATGCAGGGGGGGAGAGGGCTTATAACTTCCACTCAGTCCATGTTATGACACACTTTTCCTGAAGGTTTCCTTTCATGGAAAATGTTGATAGTGTAACACAATAATCTCTTGAAATCCATTTCAGTATTTCCTTGACATATCCATTGTTTCTCTTGCATTTTACCTGGACTAACATTTTTATGGGCACGTTTGCTACATTTTTTAAACCTGACCCTCTTGTGACCCTCCACACCCAATTCCCTCAAAGGTAAAAGTAGAATCCTCTGAATGACCAACATTTGGGGGTCTATTCACTAAGCTGCCGAGTGAACGACCAGCCTGAAGCGAAGTGAGCCGAACGCTGTTTGGCTATTCACTTCAGGCTGGTACGGCTGATTCCAGCCGTATATATCGGCTGAAATCAGCCGTACATCGGGTGGCTTCGGCTGGCTTCTGGTCAGCTGAACATGCGCAACATGTTCGGCCGACCCGAAGTGCAGAAGGAGTTCGACTCAGCCGATCCAACATCTGGATCGGCTAAGCCGAACCTCCGGCAGGCTACTCGCTGCTGTTCGTTCTGTTCTCATTGATGCCGAACAGCAGTGAGTGAATAGCTGAATGCCACTGAGCGGCATTCAGCTCCGCTGTTCTGCTCGGCCCCCCTGTGGGACCGAGCAGAATAGCAAAATAGTTAAAAGAGTAGAAAAAAACAATAGAAAACGATTGTGCGGAGCTAGCAGTGACAGCTAGCTCCGCCCAACTGTTTTCTATTGGCGGAGCGGTTCTGCTGCCATGCCAAAAAAAAATTGCCATAGGGATGCATTGCTAGATTCCTGTTGGCTATTTCAATTTGCAATAGCCAATAGCAAACTAGCTATTGCACCCGCCCTCTGCTGCTGTCAATCACTAGAGGGGCCAAAACGGCTCCATGTCAGAATTAAAAAAAAAAAACAGGGAAAGTTTTACTCTGCTGGATCGAGCAGAGTGAACCTTTCTTGGAAAAAGTGTTTCTCTCCTGGGCGGCCGGGAGTGGGAGACTCCCGAAGCACCCAGGAGAGTTTGCTGTCTGGAGATCAGTGTCCCTGGTTAGCTGGTAACCAGGGACACTGATCTCTCTGCAAGTGGCCAGAGCCAGCCGTGAGATGACGGCTAGCTCCGCCCAGCTGTCAGAAGCAGGCTGTCGGCCGGCCATTCGGCAAGCTTCGGCTTTCAGTGCGGCTCAGTCGAGCTGAGGCATATGCCTTCAGCTCGACTGAGTCGCTCGGCCAACTTCAGGAGCTGTACGGGCTACAGGGAATAGCCCGTTCAGCAGCCATTCGGCTCTTCCAACCCATAGAATTCCTTCTAGATTTAGGATCAAGTCATATACTCATGCAGATATTGCATTGTTTGTATCTGACAATCAAAGAGATTTGTTTTATTGCTGTGGGGATGAATTTGAGGTTCTTCTGACTTCCCTTCTTTTTTGTTAATTTTGTATGATGTTTGACTTACATAAACAAATTTACATCTATTCCCGTATCAGACGCATTCATTAATAAACCATCTCTGACACTTGTCACCATTTGTATCTAAAATGTTTTCAGAACTCTCTGTGTTTCATATCATGTTTGTGCTTTCTCATCATTTACACACTATAAAAGAAAACAGTTGTCATGGGAAGACAGCAGCCACATAGCCATGTTTTATAATACAAGATAGGTTATTCTCAAATGTATCTGCCAAAACTCAGCATATGTAGTGATACACGGATGGTGATTCTAAATATGTTTGTCTCCCCACAGGCAGTTTAAGGTATTGGCTTATAGATCTTTTGACTGGAAATGGCAGGTAAGATTTAGACACATTTTAGGCTGGAATGCATAACTCAAGAAATAAATACACAAATACATAACAAAGGTGTGTCAAGCTGGCCATACACTAGTTTCTTTATCAACAAAAGATCTTTCTTTAACACCCAAAAAAGCCATCAGACATCAGAATGTCAACGAAAATTTGTTTCATTTAACCATTCGATTTTGGAATGAATGGAATTTCCTGAATGAAAATCACATTCATTGTTAGAATTTCATTAATTTGAGAACATTTTTCCATCCTGCTCCTTCGACTTTTTTCATCACTATCGTGAAATAAATGAGTGATTTGACCCCATCAACTAATAGAAAGTCGAACCAAAGATCTTGCAAAGATATGGCAAACAAAAGTTTGTTTGAAAAACTACTAGTGTATGGCCACCTTTAGTGTAACTTGTTCCCGACACTTCTCTTGTAGGACCTCTCTTCTATCCTTCCTTTATTATTAATGCAGACCTTCCATGATAGTGGAAGTCTCGCTTTACTCAATGCCCGACAATCCCAAAATACAAATGCCTTAAAAAATCTTTTGAATAATAAAGTTTGTACAAAATAAAAATCCTTAACTTGTCTCAGCTTCCAATGCTACTAGGAGCATGTGTGTCTTCACCGTGCCACTCATTGTCAGACGTCCCAGGGAGCTAGTAGTGAGATGAGGAACCCACTGGCAGTAAGCAGCTGACAGTCCAGAAACGCGTTACAAGTTTAGGGATAATCCAAGAGGGGTAGTCAATGTCCAATCCGGGTCGAGGCAGGCAGCGAAGGTTCTAAGGCGGAAGACAGTCCAAGGGTCAGCAATCAGGAAGGATACAAAGGGGCAACAGGCAATAGGAGGATCAGCAGGGAGGCTAGGTGTTCACCATAAGGTGGAATAACTCAGCAATAAGCCAGAGCTCAGGCCAGGTTTTTATTGCCAGGGGAGGTAGGATCACCCCCTGGTCACCGAGGCAACCAGGAGGCCTCCCTCCCCGGGGACCAATGGCAGGCGAGGAAGATGGAAGGTGTGTACTGGTAACCTCCCCCAGCAAGGCTCACACCTGATAGCCAGATGATGCAGGAACGCTATGCGCGCGCTCCCGGGGATGCGCGCAGCCTGCGTACTGCGCACACGCCGCGCGACTCGTGCATGTGCACCCGCACCTCGGGCATCCGGTGTTCTACCGAGCTGAAGGGGAACCCTTGCCCTGCGCCGTGCCCGTGGTCCCCGAGTAGAGTTAACACCCCCTGCTTCCTGACAGAGCCCTCCACCAAGGAGCGGCCTCCGGACGCGACCCTGGGAAGGCCTCTCGGGGTGAGCCCAATCGAACGCCCGCACCTTGGCGTCCGCATGGACGTTCCCCGAGGGCTCCCAGGAACGCTCCTCGGGACCGTACCCCTTCCAGTGGACGAGATACTCAAGGACCCCACGCCGGCGGCGGGAGTCCAGGATCTCCTGGACTTCGTACTCGTCATCGTTATTCACCTGGATGGGAGGCGGTGGAGCAGGTGCCCGGCCCGGGAACGGGTTGGCACGGTGAGGTTTCAACAAGGACACGTGAAATACCGGGTGGATTCCCAGGGAAGCAGGCAACCGGAGCTTGGCGGCAACGTTGTTGACCATACTCACGATCTCGAAGGGACCAAGGTAACGGGGTCCCAGTTTTCGGGAGGGACAGGAGAGCTTGAGGTGCTGTGTGGAAAGCCACACCTTGTCCCTGTCTTTGTATCTGGGGGACTCCGTGCGTCTACGGTCTGCCTGCGTCTTGTGCCGCTGCTGCGCAGCCTGAAGTTGTTGCGTTAGGGTCCGCCTCAGTTCTCGTAGGAGCCGGAGCCGTTGAGCCACTTCAGGCACCTGGACATCAAGGGGGAGATCCGGGAGAGTCGAGGGATGGTAGCCGTGGTTGGCATAAAATGGTGAGAGCCCGGTGGATGAGTGAATCTGATTGTTGAAGGTGAATTCCGCGAAGGGGAGATGGATCACCCAGTCATCTTGCAGATGGGATGCGTAACAGCGAAGGAACTGCTCGAGGGTTTGGTTGGTCCTTTCGGTCTGCCCATTGGACTGGGGGTGATAGGCAGAAGACAGGCTGCGAGTGATATGAAGGCTACGGCAAAACTGGGTCCAAAAGCGGGAGGTGAATTGTGAGCCCCGGTCTGAGACGATTGAATCAGGGAGCCCGTGCAACCGAAACACGTGTTGGAGGAACAAGTTTGAGGTTTGTTGGGCTGTCGGGAGACCGGAGGTCGGAATGAAGTGGGACATCTTGGTACATCAGTCCACCACCACCACGATGGTGGTACAGGCTTGTGAAGGAGGTAAGTCCATAATGAAATCCATGGCTATGTTGCGCCATGGAAGGGTTGGCACTGGCAGAGGCTGTAATAACCCAACGGGTTTTGAGGTGGGACCTTTGTAGAGTGCACACACGGAACAAGACTCGATGAAGGAGCGCACGTCGGCTGCCAAAGAGGGCCACCAAAACCGACGTAGGATGCATTCCGTGGTGTTGCGCCTACCTCGGTGGACCGATGTGGGGTGGTCATGGTGATGCTGTAGTACAGGCAGTCGCTGGGGGACTGGGACATAGATCCACTATTGGTGGTAACGAAGCCCCTGCTTTATCGGCAGATGGGCTGCCTCCTCTGGAGCTGGTGTGCTGGCCCGTCAGATCCTCTCGATCAAGGAGTGTTGGGTGGCCAGAAATGTTGCGGCTGGCAGGATCGGTTCCGGAGGTGCAGGATTGGCCTCGGAGGAGCACATACGGGACAAGGCGTCGGCCTTGCCGTTCTTGAATCCCGGTCGATAGGTTATTTGGAGGCGAAAACGAGAGAAAAAGAGAGCCCATCTTGCTTGTCGAGGCCGCAGTCGCTTGGCACTGCGCAGATACTCAAGGGTGCGATGGTCGATATACACCACCACAGGGTTTTTGGCTCCCTCCAGCAAATGTCTCCATTCCTCCAGGGCGTCCTTGATGGCAAGCAGCTCCCTCTCACCCACATCATAGTTGCATTCGGCCCCGGTGAGTTTGCGGAAATAAAAGGCAATGGGATAGAGAAGATGCTTCTCCCTTGGACCTGGGAGAGAACAGCCCACATGGCCCCCTCGGAGGCATCGGTCTCCAGAAAAACCGGGCGAGAGGCCTCCGGTTGTACCAATATAGGTGCCTGTGTGAACAGCCTCTTAAGGTGCTGGAATGCCTGTCGGACCGCCGGGGTCCATTCAAACAGGGTGTTGCTCCTGGTCAGCGCAGTGATGGGTGCGCAGATCGCTGAAAACTTCCGAATGAATCAGGGGTAAAAATTGGCAAAGCCAATGAACTGCTGCACCATCCGCCGATTGCGGGGGACAGGCCAATTCTGGACGGCCTGGATCTTCCTGGGGTCCATCTCCACTCGGCCTGGGGATAGGATGTAGCCCAGGAACTCGATGGACGAGACTTCGAAGGTGCTTTTTTCAAGCTTGCCATAGAGACTGTGGGTCCGCAGACGCTGAAGCACCGATTTGACATGCCGTTCGTGTTGTGGCAGTGTTCTGGAAAAGACAAAGATATCGTCCAAATATACCACAACATGATATATCCAACAGGTCACGGAAGACGTCATTGACGAAGCACTGAAATGCGACGGGGGCGTTACAGAGCCCGAAGGTACTCGTAGTGCCCAAACCGTGATCGGAATGCTGTCTTACACTCATCCCCCTCCTTGACACGGATGAGATTGTAGGCCCCCCGGAGGTCGTTCTTGGTGAAGAAACGGGCATCCTTGACTCTGTCCAGCAAGTCGGGAATGAGGGGGAGCGGGTACCGGTTCTTCTTGGTGATGTCGTTCAGGGCCCGGTAATCGACACAGGGCCGGAGACCCCCTTCTTTTTTTCCCACGAAGAAGATGCTGACCCCGACTGGAGCGGTCGAGGGGCGGATGAACCCCTTAGCTAGGCTTCTATGTAGTCCTTCAGGGCCCTGGTCTTGGGTTCGGACAGATTGTACAGGCACCCGTACGGCAGTGGGGCTCCAGGGAGCAGGTCAATGAGGCAATCATAGGGCCTGTGTGGCGGCAAGGCGCCTGCTCCCTTTTTTCAAAAACGTCGGCATAGTCCCAATATTTGTCAGGTAGTCTGTGTTCAACAGTGCCCAGAACCATAGGAGGGCTTGGAGACGCGTGAACAGGAGGACCGGAGGGGGGCATGAAGGTGATGGAGCCAGAGGTCCAGTTGATCGTGGGGTTGTGTCTCCTAAGCCAGGGGATGCCTAGAATGACTGGAAACAAGGGGGAAGGCACGATGTCCCACACGATTTTCTCGGAATGGTGAATACCGATGCGGAGGAGCAAGGGATGGGATTCCATGGCGATAGGTCCCGTCTTTAGGGTGCTGCCATCCACCAGATGCAGCTGGGATGGGTTCTTCTTAGGGCGCAACGGTATGCCTATTTGGGAGGCCAGATCCTTGTCCATAAAACAGCTGCTTGCGCCCGAATCAATGATGGCAGAGAGGTCAATATCGTTCTTGCCCAGCTGCAGGGAAACAGGGATTGTGAGATGAGACGAGTTGTTATACATAGGTAGGTTAATGCATACCGTGGATGTCTCCGGCCTACATGTAGGGGGTTTGATGGGACAGTCCTTCAGAAAATGGCCCGGTTTTGCGCAGTACAAGCACCGATGCAGGGTTCGTCTCCTGGTTCTCTCCACCGTGGACAGGGGACCCTGCATCGGCTCCTCCTGGTTACCGTCTGCCGCCGCAGGAACAGATACCAGAACCAGAAGCAGTGAGGACTCCAGCCGACGCACAGGTGGAGGCAGGGTCTGTTGTCGCTCCTGTCATCTCTCCCGGAAGCGGCGATCCAGGTGGGTCACTGATTCCATCAGGCCCCCCAAGGAGCCCGACACCCCGATGCGGGCGAGCTCATCCTTGAGCTGCTCGGACAAGCCGATGCGGAACTGGTCAATCAAGGCCACCTCGTTCAAGCCCGTATCCGGGGCTTCCTCACGGAATTCCATGATGTAATCCTCCACCGGACATCTGCCCTGGCGGAGGGTGCGCAAGGTACCCCTGGCGGTTGAAGAACACAGGGGGTCATCATAAAGTCTTTGCATAGCTACGGCAAAGGACTCCCAGGATGCTATCATCAGCCTGTAGGAGTTGGTGCGCCCAGGTCTGGGGAGGCCCTGAGAGCCAGGAAATCGCTGTGCGTACCTTGACGAAGTTCGTGGCATATGTGCGATGCTTCAGGGAAAACAACAGCTCACAGGAAATGATGAAGGAGCGGTACTTCCTCCGATCGCCTGAAAACGTTCAGGGAGGCTGACTGACGGCTCGCAAGAGACCACTTCCAGGGTGCGCGTCGGTGTAGGGGGAGGCGAGGGTGGTAGCGCGGTGCGTTCTGCGATGCGTTGCTCCTGTGTGGCAACCCTCTGAAGCAGGTGCTCATGACTGGCCTGCATCTCCTGGAAGGCCTGCGTCATGAGGGTAAGTTGCTGGGTCATGGCCATCACAGTATCCACCGCTTCTGCGGGTTCCATGGTATAAAGCTGAGTTATTATGTCAGACGTCCCAGGGAGCTAGTAGTGAGATGAGGAACCCACTGGCAGTAAGCAGCTGATAGTCCAGAAACGTGGTACAAGTTTAGGGATAATTCAAGAGGGGTAGTCAATGTCCAATCTGGGTCGAGGCAGGCAGGAAGGATACAAAGGGGCAACAGGCAATAGGAGGATCAGCAGGGAGGCTAGGTGTTCACCATAAGGTGGAATAACTCAGCAATAAGCCAGAGCTCAGGCCAGGTTTTTATAGCCAGGGGAGGTAGGACCACCCCCTGGTCACCGAGGCAACCAGGAGGCCTCCCTCCCCGCGGACCAATGGCAGGCGAGGAAGATGGAAGGTGTGTACTGGGAACCTCCCCCAGCAAGGCTCACACCTGATAGCCAGATGACGCAGGAACGATATGCCTGCGTACTGCACCTGAGCACACGCCGCGTGACTCGCGCATGCGCACCCGCACCTCGGGCACCAGGTGTTCTACCGAGCTGAAGGTGAACCCGTACCCTGCGCCGTGCCTGTGGTCCCCGAGTAGAGGTAACACCCCCTGCTTCCTGACACTCATAAAAGCTGAGCATTAAAAATCACACAAAAATTTATTCTGGTGCATTGCAGGACCACATTTATTTGGGGAGCCTAGCTTTCCTGGGCGGCATGATGATGCCAGCAAGGCCTCACAGAAGCATTAGATGCAGGGCCCGGGTTCTTTATTTTTGCACAAATTCTATTTTTCAGTTGCTTTTGTAAGCCATTTGTTTTTGTGGGCTTTAAATAAAGCAGACCTAGATTTACAGCAGATAATGATAAGAAATCCAAAATTTACACTTGTCTTACTGGAACAGTAGGTGATGTAAAATATTCTAATTTAGACCCCTATTCAGGTGACACCTCTGTAAAGCTGGTCATACACTGTTCTATTTTTTTTGTTGTTTTTTGGCTGAACTAAAAAAATAGAACAGATTCCTCCATCAACGCTTATAAACGTTCAGTAATGAATCTCCCACTCTTTCCTTTGTATGCTGACAATGGCTGTTGGCTGCTGTCAGAATACATGGGTGGTGCTTGCAGCTGAATGGCTGCAAACCCATTCATTCAAAGATTTTCCAACTGGTTCCTTCTATCTTTTGATCGTGGGATGCTGGCTGGAAGGGTGCTGTTAGAGGCACCCACTGTGAACATTTTGGTTGGCTTATTAACAACCGGCCACAACTTGCATGGTGTATGGCCAGCTTTAGAGGGGATTTGCTTTCACTCTATAGAGATTTTCTCTAACTTTCTGTTATGGTTCTTGAAGTGAAGTGAAGGGGAATCTTCATATTGGAACATAGGCAGGGAAAATGGACTGGGTTTTAACCACTCTGCACTCTATCTAAAATTAAATTGGCTTTAGATATACTTTAACTGTAAGCTCTATAATGTCTGCACACATCAGTTGCTAGCAGGGAATACCTCTAATTGAGGCATTTCAGGACAGCAAAATGATTTTTGATTTATAAGACAATATTTGGTGTAATGGCTAGTTGGTATGGAACACACAAAAACAAAATCACTATCTGTTTGTACTCTGAGGGATTGTGTGGGTATGAAAAAGTCAGATTGGCTCCTGTGAACTGGGTCACACTGATAGTTTGGCCACTATGAAGCAGGGGTTTCTCCATATGTTGGTCAAGAGTGTGATGAGATAGTGAAAGAACAACAGCTCATCGATGAGGCCACATCTGTATTTCCCCTCCAATCAGCAAGTCCCATTGGTTAGTTTTACAACAATGCATTAAAGCCGTATTGGCTTCCAGTACTGTCACTCCCTTTTCCATTTTGAATGCAGGTGTGTAGGTGCATAGAGGAGCCCAGTACACAAGCTCACTGAGGCACAATTTAAAATCTAGCTTGTCTATGATCCTGCCTTACTGAAGTGTAAAGTTATGTGTAGCGAACCTTGGTTTAATTTACTATAGTCTAAGGTGAAGTTAACCTGTGTTAACTTCAACCACCGAATCTTGTAAATTATATCACCTTACAGTTTCTAAAGCCAGCACATTGTATTGCATATAGAAGTTTTTTTTTCATTCTTTGTCTCATTTGGGGATATTTTTCTCACTTTCTGGCCTGGGGACACACCAAAAAGTGAGAGAATATCTATACAAAGGAACAGATGTCCCATTTAGAAGATTTACCCTTACCTTCTACTCAAGTGACAATTCAAATTTTTTTATTTCCCTATACATTCTGCCGCAGTTACAATATTCATTAAAACAAATAGAGAGGGTGACAGTGGGCACAGTGGGGACACAAATATTAATACAACTGGTGGCCTAAACCAGTTTCTGAAGGTGATGCTTTTCTGAATCAGTGCCAGTCTAGTCTTTCCTCCAGGATCATCCTACACTCATTTGTCTAGTATATTCCATGATCTTACATTAATAATTAAGCCCTGATGGAATTTATTTTAAATGTGTCTTTTAATAAAAACTATTACTGGACTTTATTAAATGCTCCTTGCACTTCTCTACCGTTACATGAATAGTAAAAAAAAACTGCCACAGTGTCTCAACCTTCACCAGTCTATCCTAAACAAAAAAAATAATATAGATTTAGACACACTTCAGTAAATAAAGCCATATACTGTATAATGTAGACCAGCCCTTAAGCTTCTTCTTAAGTGGAACTGTTGCCATTCCTAACAATGGAGTCTATCATTGTAGTCAAACCTATAATTGGAGTCTTCACTCACCATTAGTATGAAATGATGAGCCAGAAGGGGTGCACAGTGCCTCAGTGCTCAGCCCTTCTACATTGCACCCCTGAGGTCCTTAGTTTGAATCCAGGTCACTATTTGCATGGAGTTTGCATGTTCTCCCTGTGCTTGTATGGGTTTCCTCCCAAGCCCCAAAGACATGCTGGTATATGAATTGGCATCTCTCTAAATTGCATTTTAGTATGTGTGTGCATATGAGATAAGGGTCTTAGATTGTAAGCTCCTTAAGGACAGGCATAAATAATATTATAATAATAAAAAATTATAAATAAATACCTGTCATAGATAAATAAACAATTCATCTGACTTCTCTCAAAGAGAAAAAAACATATTGTTCTGTGTCATTAAAAGATAACCTTGCATTAGTTTTTTTTTTTTAATGTGTCTTTATAGTATATTGTTATGTATTTTTATAAATTACAAGATTTTGATCAAGTACTTACTGACTGTTCTTTAACAAGAGGAAAAAAACAAAAGACAGAAAAGCAATACACACCCTACAAAAATCACTAACAGAGAGAATAAGAAAAGTCTGTGAAGTCAACAAGAGTCAGCCGCTTGTGGAGATAGAGAGCAAAATAATGCTTTAAGCAACACAGCTTGGTCTTGACTGCTTTTTCGCCAGTTATTTAATGAAGTAGCTTCCTATTGAGAACATTTTGAATAGTGATGAGTGAATACATGCTACACAAGAGCTTTCTCACTAAAGATGTTACAACTAGTAAAGGTCTAACATTATTTGAGTGTTATTCTGTTATATTACACTACCTGTACAGTGTTGTACTAAGAAAATTCTTATTTATTTGTATAACCCTGAATATGAAATGATCAACTTAAAATTCCTGGAGCAAATTCTGTAAGCGTTGTATTTCAAAAAACCTCTAAAAAATTGCAACAAAGTAATTGTTTCACCCACAGGCAGAATGAAATTTTTCACCTAGCTCTCTCCCACTGATCCAGTGGAAAAAACGCACATTGCTCCCTGCAGATCTTTAGACTTGTAGTTACAAACTTTACAAGACTAAACTATTTAGCTTTTGAAAGAGATTTTTTTCTTACTTAGAAAACCCAGTGTGATTATTGTTACTGAGCAGAATTATGTTGAAAGCAGGTTAATTATTCTACAATTAACATTAATTAAATGTCAGACTATCAGGGGTGATTTTACAGGCATTTGCTGTGTACACTGTGTTTTGCTCTTTTGGGAACCTTTTTAAACACTTTGGCTATGGAAATATATGGAGTGGAAAGAGAATGTGAAGCAAGAAGAAAAACATGAAAAATAAAAAAACAACATAGATTAAACATAATATAACGTAACATAAATAAGCTCAAATTGTATCTAAAGGTAAAACATTTTTGAACGTGGAAGATCTGTTGAGGGAGATTCATTCTTTCTATTTTTAAAGGGGAAATCCAAATTTGTGAATTGCCACCAGAACACGAATACAGGGGAAACTGTCTTAACTGTCTAACTGTCTAACTGTCTAGGATCCGCATCTCTTATGAATTTTTGAGGAGATGACTGAAACAAGCATGATGAAGGCATTTTCAAACATGAATTGTGCCTTTTTTTCTGGCTTCCTGCAGAATTAGGTCACAGTCCTGACAATTTAGAAAACAGAATAAACTTCGGGGGGTGTGGCACCTGTTGGGACCCTGCATTCCCTTTTCACATGTACATCAGTGGGAAAACATCCAGTCCTAAAAGGTTTTTGAAGAAGCATTCCCTGAACAATGCTGGCTTGGACCTTTCCACTTCCTCAGACAAGCCGAGAACTCTCACATTGTTTCTACATAGGTGATATACGGCATCTTCCACCCTATCTGATAGTTGTTTTATGATTCTCTGAAGGTCTGTGATTGTAGTGATATTAGTGGAGGTAGTATCTTCCATAGTAGAGAGCCTGGTTTCTGCTTCAGACAGATGCCTGCAGAGCTTGTCTAGGTCTTGCGAATGAGGTTACAGTCAATATTTACCATTAATGTAGCTTTGCAGGATGTAATGATTTATAGAATAATTTGGGCATATTGTGCCTTTTTGGTTGAGATCTCTGTGACATGGGAGTCTTCAGAACCTAAGAACTACAGGCCCCCTAAGGTTTCAATCTGGCCCGGTCTGGCAGTTAAGCAAGATGGCATTGGTTCACATGGATTGTCACATCTGCTCTCTGTTGTCAGATTGCTGCATAGATTCCCATTATTAGTCATAACTTTGTACTCTAAGACACCCAAAGTTGAGAGCTAGAATGGGAGATATTTCAGTCAGGATATGTGTAGCTCCTCTATAGTACATCTGCTTAGTATCATATCCTGGCTTCACAGCATGGACTTGGCAGTAGACATGTGCGATTCGTTTCGTTACAAATCGAAATTCGTACAAATTTTCATGAAATTCCGAATTTCGGAGCATTCGAAATCCGAATGGCAGTTTCTGAATTATGTCCGAAATACGAAATTCTGTTAACGAATTTTGGATCCGAATTTCTTTGAAACAGGAACTAATATTACCCCTGTAAATGAGGTTGAACAACATGACAAGATTTTTTTTTTAATCCGAAATACGGATCCGCTGCTGCTGAGGGTTGCATTACAATACAGGCAGGAAATACGAAATTCCGTTGACGTATTTTCGTTCCGTTACGAACATTCGTTATATATTGAAGTTAAAAAGCAAAGTACATTTATATTGGAGTTGATGGTATTTTTTTAAAGTCCGAAATACGAAATTCGGATACGGAATCCGTTAACGGAATTCGTATTTCGTTTTGGTTGACCAATCAGAGGTTCTCTTCTGCTGCTGAGAGTTGCATTACAAATACAGGCAGGAAATACGAAATTCCGCTGACGTATTTTCGTTCCATTACGAACATTCGTTATATTGAAGGTAAAAAGCAGAGTACATTTATATTGAAGGTAAAAAGCAGAGTACATTTGTATTGGAGTTGATGGTAGTTTTTTTTAAAGTCCGAAATACGGAATTCGGATACGGAATCCGTTAACGAAATTCGTATTTCGGATAAAAAAACAATTAAAACATCAGCTCCAATATTAACAAAGGTATTTTTGCTTTTTAACTTCATCATAACAAATGTTCGTAAAGTTACGAAAATGTGCCGAAACTAACGAAAATACGTATTTCGTACGAATCCGAATTGAGTTTCGGATACGAATTACGAAATAGGAAATAATGGATATTACGAAATGGAACGAAACTAAACGGAACAAATTTTTTGATGGCGCACAAGTCTACTTGGCAGCTCAGTTGACAAAAATTTAATTTACAACTCTGAAATATATACTCATTGGCCTCTGCCCAAGTCCAACTGGCCACTGGTTCATTGATGTTTCTACTTCTTTACTCTGGTCGCAGTAGTTTTTCGTGGTGATCATATGGGCACTGGAGTTGCACATTAAGACGATTTGCTGCACTCTGGTGATGAGATTTTTATGGATAGTGTAGGTGTTTGTGTTTATGATATTATAGTTTTATTATGATTATCAATGTGATACTCTAGTTTGTTTTTATCATCATAATCCTTTTGGCCAGTAACTTTAGGTTATGGTTACATTTATGTAATACATTTAGGTTAAGTTTAAGGGTGAACGGTCATGTTGAGGGGTTGAAGTCAAGTTTAAGGGCTTGTTCACACCAAGTCCGGAGCAGATCTGCACACGTTTCTGCACAAGCGTGCATATGCATTATGGTGCGTTTTGTTATTTTTTTGTCAGTATGATATGAAGATCATCGTTCAGAGGTTATTTCCTTCTTCCTCTGGTCGAACTACTCATCACAGTTCTGCTTATGACTCATGGACAACTCTCCATACCCTGGAAATATTCTTTCTGAAATGCTGCTCCATTTATCAGCTTTCCTCCTATTATTTTTATAATGAGTTTGCCTACGATCATATAATTCCAGACAATCTTCAACCATGGTGACAAACCTGTCTGTGTCACAGTATTTGTTTACCATGGCTGCTCTCCAAAGTCACCAGAGCCCTAGATCACTCCGTTCCACAGCCAGGAAGTGTCCAGGGATGATTAGATCATCAGACTTAACCAGAGGCTTTTTATTTGCGTTCCGGTGCGCTAACATGCTTTTTGTTGCATTTCTTGATGCATTTTGGTGTGTTCCGAAGCACTACAGAGCAGAAAAAATAGTGCCTGCTGCAGTTTTTAATCCAATAAGTGTTTATTAAAGGTTTTTACAAACAGACATATATACATACACAATGCCATGCTCGGCCACGCCCCCCCTGCTGCAGTTTTTAAACATGCACTGGAACTGAATGCACTGGTGTGAACTAGAGCCCACAATACCATTGGAATACATTGGATGCATTTTTGATGCGTTCTGAAAATACTCTACTCTGCATCTGCTCCTGACTTGGTGTGAACAAGCACTAAAGGTTGACTTAATGTTAAAACTTAGGTTTAGGGGTTAGGTTAAAGATTACGTTTAGGGGTTAGGTTTTAATGATACATTTTGGTAATGCCCATGGTCAAAGTTTATGTTAAATTATATATTGGTAAGATAATTTGAAACATTTGCGATTTAAAAAATATATATTTTTGTTTGTTGGCTTAACCTACCGTATATACTCGAGTATAAGCCGTCCCAAATATAAGCCGAGGGTGGGAAATGAGGCAGCTACTGGTAGATAGATACCATTAAAATACATTAATATTTATTTAAAAGAAAAATAACCTAGCTCTGTAAGTGGAAAAGGGGGTACAGGGCTACATACAGATCATTTAATACATTCATGTTAGTATCATTGTAAATGTATTGTCTGCACTGTATTAGCAGTATATACTCTATATAGAGTATATACTGCTAATACAGTGCAGACAATACATTTACAATGATCCTCTGCTAACATGAATGGGTTAAATGATCCGTAGTACATGATATGTAGCCCTGTACTATGGATCATTTAACCCATTCATGTTAGCAGAGGATCATTGTAAATGTATTGTCTGCACTGTATTAGCAGTATATACTCTATATAGAGTATATACTGCTAATACAGTGCAGACAATACATTTACAATGATCCTCTGCTAACATGAATGGGTTAAATGATCCGTAGTACATGATATGTAGCCCTGTACTATGGATCATTTAACCCATTCATGTTAGCAGAGGATCATTGTAAATGTATTGTCTGCACTGTATTAGCAGTATATACTCTATATAGAGTATATACTGCTAATACAGTGCAGACAATACATTTACAATGATCCTCTGCTAACATGAATGGGTTAAATGATCCGTAGTACATGATATGTAGCCCTGTACTATGGATCATTTAACCCATTCATGTTAGCAGAGGATCATTGTAAATGTATTGTCTGCACTGTATTAGCAGTATATACTCTATATAGAGTATATACTGCTAATACAGTGCAGACAATACATTTACAATGATACTAACATGAATGTATTAAATGATCTGTATGTAGCCCTGTACCCCCTTTTCCACTTACAGAGCTAGGTTATTTTTCTTTTAAATAAATATTAATGTATTTTAATGGTATCTATCTACCAGTAGCTGCCTCATTTCCCACCCTCGGCTTATATTTGGGACGGCTTATACTCGAGTATATACGGTCGTTTTTAGGTGTTCATTACTTATGATTTTAAATGCAGTGCAAGTTCCCGGGTAAGAAAATAATGCAGCTTATTTATAATACCAAAAACTAACTTAAGGGAACCAGTGGATGGTCATAAATGGGAGAGAGCTTGCAGCAGCAGATGGGTATTTTTTATCATTTCAGCAGCAAGGGAAACCAATTTCTGATGTTATATTCATTATGATGCTTTGATGTTAAAACAGCTGCAGTTTTCTGAGGAACTCTAACTACATTTTTTATTATTTTCTCTATTTTTTTCATAAATGTTTATATTAATTTGTATGAAATGTTAACTTAGTGGGCAATTTCAATGCATAGGGGTCTATTCACTAAGCTGCCGTAGACCTCAAGCAAAGTGAGCCATACGCAGTTCGGCTATTCACTTCTGGCTGGTACGGCTGATTCCAGCCATATATCAGCTGAAATCAGCCGTACATCGGGTGGCTTCGGCCGACCCGAAGTGCAGAAAGAGTTCGACTCAGCCGACCCAACAATTGGATCGGCTATGCCGAACCTACGGCAGGCTACTCGCTGCTGTTTGGTCTATTCTTATAGATGCTGAACAGCAGTGAGTAAATAGCCGAATGCCACTGAGCATTCAAAACATAGAAAACGATTGTGCGGAGCTAGCAGTGACAGCTAGCTCCGCCCAACTGTTTTCTATTGGCCGGACGTTTCTGCTGCCGTCAAAAAAAAAAAAATCCCCATAGGAAAGCATAGCTAGATTCCTATTGGCTATTTCACTTTGCAATAGCCAATAGCAAACTAGCTATTGCACCCGCCCTCTGCTGCTGTCAATCACCAGACAGGGACCTGATGGAGAACTGCAGGTACCCCTCTGCTGATTGACAGCAGCAGTGGGCGGGTGCAATAGCTAGTTTGTTATTGGCTATTGCAATTTGAAACAGCCAATATTAATCTAGCTATGCTTTCCTATGGAAAAGGAAATATGCCTTCGGCTCGACTGAACCGCTCGGCCAACTTCAGGAGCAGTACGGGCTATAGGGAATAGCCCGTACAGCAGCCCTTCGGTTCTACTGAACCGAAGGGGTCCTGGTGCCGAAGCTAGCCAAAGGATCAGCCGAAGCTATGGCTAGATCCTTCGGCAGCTTCGTGAATAGACCCCATAGCCTCTTATAATGAGGTCACATACTGATATTATGTCAAAAATCATACAAATATTAGTGTATTACTAGAATTCTAAAGTGCTGAGATTTACACAGCTCTGCCACACAGCACAGCCCTGTGAGAGAAAAGAGTAAGAGATTTTCAGGGTTATTCACAAAAGTGTGAAAAGTTTGGAGAAGGCAGGAGAAGTGAACAATCTAGGACAACATGGCCATCCTGGAAAGTGAGCTTAATTGAAATGTTTTCCCAAATCAGCTATGCTGTCCTAGATTGTTCACTTTTCCTGCCTTCTCCAAACTCTTCACCCTTTTGTGAATAACCCTGTTTATTTGTCTCTGCTGCAGTTAAGTAATGCAGGCCTTCTCTCTCGCATCCTGTGACTTGAGAGTGCAAGGAGAAGCTCCACAATGATGAGCTCATCTCCCTGTCATTTTGCACATCCCTCCTACCAGCATGTTCCTTGTAAGTACATGAGAACGGTGGAATACCTGATTGGATCCTTGTGCTGCTTCTCCCTCTCTCTTTTTTTATAAATTCTTTATTTGACAATTTTTTCAAACATAAAAGGTACATATGGGTAGTAAACCGGGGATACAACTCCCATCGTAAAGGCAGTGGACACAGCCACCGATCATATATACCATATCACAATACAAAATATGTTAAACTGTAACACCCCTGAGGGATATGTGTCAACATAAAAGCCTCCTAGAGAACAAAACAGCCCGTGTTCAACTGTTATCATCAAACCCTGGGGAGGTCATGCAAGTGTGCATGATGTTGCTAATCATCCACAGAGATCACTACACGAGGAGAGGGTCTTTTCCCTTCCCCTAGGTGTCGCCTCCCCTGAAGGTGGTGCCTAGACCGTTCCTCCATGAGTTTGTCTTGGTAAAACAAAAAAACAAAAACCTGTTGCAAATTCTCAGGTGCTGTGTCCATAGAGCAGGGAAGTATCGACATACAGTGGTCAGGGAGTTATAGGAGTAGAAGAGGGAGAAAAGGCAGGAAAGAGAGGAAGAGGAATCCCACCAAAACCAGGTAGTACTAAATTGTGTCCCGGTCCCCTTGATGGAACTGGTAAGGTCTTCCATGTGTCTAATGTCTCGAATCTTGCTGAACCAGAGTTGCAGCGTAGGTGGTGGGGCTTTTTTCCACAAGGCCGGGATGCATGCCCGTGCAGCATTAACCAGGTGGATAACGACCGATTTTCTGTAACCCTTCAGGGAGTGAGTGTTGTAAAAGAAAGAATGAGGGAGCCATGGGAATCTGGTTGTCAGTGAATTTTTGAGTGATTGTGTGTACTTGAACCCAGAATGATTGTAGTTTTGGGCACGACAAAAAGACATGCCTGCCGGGGAGGAGCCACAGCGCCAGCAGGCACCATTTGTATCTGGGAAAATCGCCCGCAGCCTCTCGGGGGTGCGGTACCACCTGGTAAGAATTTTATATCCCGATTCCTGATATCTACTGCTAATGGACGACTTCAGGGAAAGCAATATTAGTCTATTTTTTTCATATGACGAGAAGGAAATTTCCAGTTCTTTCTCCCATCCCTCGATGAACGGCAGGGAAGACTCATAGTCAGGTGTCAATAGTAGCTGGTAGCAAAACGAGAGTGATTTTGACATTGTGCGGTGTTGCAACATTCTTTCTCAAAGCTCGTGAGGGGTCTGGTCAGGTCTAGTGGTGGCAGAAGAGATGCCAGAAAATGATTCAGCTGGCGGTGCCGCCAAAATCCTAAGGGGGACAATATCGGGTCTGTGGACATCGTTGATATGGAGGGCCACTCCTGGCCGCGAAGAAAGTGAAGAGCCCTTGTGTGTCACTGATCATGCAATTTGATAAATCCCAGGTCTTGTAGACCCGGGACAAAGTCTGGAGACCCTACCACCGGGAGAAGCGGCGAGGGGGACTGATAAATCAATCGGGAATCGAATACCCTTCTGGCTATTTTCCAAGTCTGACCTATCGTTGGGTGCGTTCGGATTGAGGGAGGTACCCGAGGGCACCAGGGGAGTGTATGAAGGGGAAAAGGGGAGATACTTTGTTCGAGAGCAATCCAAGGTTTTTGAGCGGAGTGTCGGCACCAGTCCAGGATGCGTGCGAGATGAGCCACGATATAGTAATATTGGACGTCAGGGACAGCCAATCCTCCGTATTTTTTAGGTAAACGGAGAATAGAGTGCCGTATTCTGGCCGGTTTTGAGCCCCAAATATATTTGGTGATCATGGACTGAACCGTCGTCCAGAACCCCCCGGGCACCAAGATGGGTAGTGCTTGAACCGGGTATAGTAATCTTGGTAAAACGTTCTGTTTGATGACATTGCATCTGCCCGTCCAAGAGAACGCCAGACGAGACCAGTCCCTGAGGTCCAATCTTATCCTGTGCAGCAGGGGTAGAAAGTTCATAGAGTAGGCCTCAGCCAGTTCTCAAAGTAGCTGGACACCCAAGTATTTGATCGAGTTCAGGGACCAAGTGAACGGAAAATTATTCTGGAGGCGGCACACTTGGTCAGGAGGGAGGGTAAGGTTTAGGGCCTCTGATTTCTGGGCATTGATATGGTAATTGGATAGTTTCCCATAGTCAGTGAGTTCCGCTAGCAGGTTAGGTAAAGATATGTCTGGGTATGTGAGGAAAAAAAGTAAATCATCTGCGTAAGCGGCCACCTTGTGAGATTGCCCCCCCACCTCCAACCCGCGTATATCCGGGTTGGACCTAATTCTCCTCATTAACGGCACCAGGGTAATGATAAAGATTAGAGGGGACAGTGGGCATCCTTGTCGCGTTCCATTTGAGATAGAGATCCTGTCTGATAAGCATCCATTCACCTGCACTTTAGCTGATGGTCGGGAATACAGGGACAAAATCCACGACATCATGTGTGGACCGAGGCCCATATGTTCCAGGGTGGCTCTCATGAATGACCAATCCACCCTGTCGAAGGCTTTCTCCGCATCCGTGGATAAAATAAAGGCAGGGGTAGCCTTCGACATGGCAGAGTGGATAAGATTTATTGCTCTAGTAGTGTTGTCTCTAGCTTCTCAGGAAGGGACAAAACCCGCATGAGCAGGGTGTATCAGCCTCCCAATGTAAGGAAGGATACGTAGCGCCAATATTTTTGAGAACAGTTTCGTATCGACACTTAATAAGGAGATTGGGCGGTAGCTCGGGCAGGACAGAGGATCTTTACCTGGTTTTGGGATGACCGCAATATGGGCGGACAGAGAGTCCACGGGCAGCTCAATTCCGCCCCGCACTGAGTTCAGTGCTCTGACAAAATGAGAACTGAGGAGGGAGGCATATTGCTTGTAGTACAGCAGGGTAAAGCCATCTGGACCAGGGGCCTTCCCTGTGTTCGTCTGTTTTATGGCCGTCTCCAGCTCTAATTCTGTAATCGGGAGCTCCAAGGAGCAAGCAACCTCGTCGGAGACAGAAGGCATGCCCGAGGACTCCAAATACGCCCGGATGCGGGAGAGGCGCCGTGCGTTTACAGCTGCCGAGCTGGGTTGCGGGAGGTTGTATAGGGAGGAGTAATATTCGCGAAACTGTTCTGCGATCTCTGAGGAATGGTGTAATAAGGACCCCGATCGGGATTTTATGATTGGGATAAAGGTTTTAGAGCGTTGGTGACGGAGCGCATGGGCCATAGATCTGCTACAGTGGTTGCTGTATTCATTAAAGTGTCTCCTGCATTTCACTAACATCACTTTCGCTCTCTGCAGGCACAAGGAGCGTAAGGTTTCTCTCAGTGCTGTCAATTGGACTAGTATAGTTGCGTCCATGTGCCGTTTATGACGGGTCTCAAGTAGGTGAATCTGTGTCAACAGAGAAGAAATTTGGTGTAGGCGCTGGCGCTTGACTCGTGAACCAATTTTGATCAGGGTGCCCCTAATATAGGCTTTATGGGCCTCCCATATCGAGTACGGAGAGCACTCTGAAGGAGCATTTAGGGCAAAATAGAAGCACAGCTCCTCCTCTATTTCCCCTGAGAGGGTCGAGTCTTGGAGTATGGTCTCATTCAGACGCCTGCGCCACGGCCGTGTCTCAGATTCCCCCAGATCCACCTTGACCGATACCGCCGCGTGGTCTTATAAGGAAATGTTGCCGATGGTAGAGCAAGATACCAACGGCAACACGGAATGGTGCACTAGGAAGTAGTCAATGCGCGTATAGGTTTGTTGGGCCGATGAGAAAAAGGAGTAATCCCTGTCTAAAGGGTGGTGAATCCGCCAAACGTCGGATAACTGATGTAAATGGAGGCATTTTTTGAGGCGTCTCAGCGCCGTTCTAGACAGGTGGGAGGCCGATTTGGAAGAGTCCACCCTTTCCAGGAAAGAGATCTGGGCCAGGTTCGCGAAGTATACATTCACCATGGTGACCATCTGCGATTCAACTTTCCCTTTAAGCATAAGCAAGCGGCCCTCCTTCCCGGCCAGCATGTCTACATACGTCCAGGGCAGGTTCCTGGATAAAACAATAGAAACCCCTCTAGATCTCTTATCAGGGGAGTAGCTATGATAAGATGTCGGAAATCGGTGATCCGATAGTTTGGGTGCATGCCCTTGCTTAAAGTGCGTCTCCTGGAGGAAACCTATATGAGCTCGTTGCCTGTGGAGTTCGTGCAGCACCGCAGTACGTTTCTCGGGGACATTCATACCTCTCACGTTGAGGGACAAGAAGCTGTATGGGGGCATGGTGGGACAAAACAGGCTGTAGGGGACAAAACTAGTGGGGGATTCGAGTCTACCCGCGACACATGAGTAACTCCTCATGCGGCAATCTTGATGAAAAGAGGTAAATATAAGCACTTAATGGACCCAGAACAGGACTCACATAGCTCTCATATATGTCTAAATCTCTAAACCTCAGTATATATTATCAATGGGGACACATATCAGATACCTGCCACACCCCTGAACACCCTGATCATTGGCCGATGCCCTGTAGCCCTCTAGCTGGCGCGTCCGGTCCGGTCGGGCCTAACTTGCAGTGGCGTAAACTTTACCGAAAAGGATAGGATATCCCATGAGCTGTGTGCCAGTTACCCGCAAGGTCACCCCTATCTATAACATGGACAGAGACAGATATAAAGGCCCCGTGCACCATATAAATAACAGTATCTACCGAAACTATAAACCCTAATCACGGATAGAGGATGGTATAAAATGTTATAGATTTATATAAAACAATATACAATGCAGTGCAATCCAGCACCCTTCTGTAGGGAATAGTGTGTTCAAGTCTAGGGAATAAATTGGGAAAACATCCCAGAGTAAACCATATTAGGACTACAGATAGGTCGTCAGGGTCCCCCTTATAGGAGATCCCAGGCACCTGAGAGCCATACACCGCGTGGCAACCCCCTCAATCGACTTTCAAATATCTGCTCACGTATCTGTCAGTGGGATAGAGTCCTTCATGGAGTATTCTTCACTGGCGATCCGCCACGGATCCCTTGTCCTCCAATCACCCTAGAATGTGGCTTATGTTCAGCCCACGGGTGTCCAGCCATCTATGGTAATTGATCCCCCCTCCCCAAACAGTCATAACCCCATCACCTCACAGCAGTTATCGTGGATCTGGTCTCCCGTCATTGTCCCAGCGGGGAAGCACTGACCTCTGCTTTGGCGGAGTGTGGACGTCATCTGAGCGGGTGGGGAGAAGAGCTGGAAAAATCCAGTTGATGGCGAGGGGGTCGAAATGAACGAGGAATAGGTAGCGATTGATAAGACAGGAGGGCTCTAACCGGAACATTAAGGGTAAGTAATGCTCACGAGCCAACTATGCTTCCATCGACATCCTCGGGTCTACACGATCTACCATGCGCTGTCGCTCCTGGCGGTCTGACCCGGATCTGGAGCGGGATCGTCTCCGGGCTGCAGGTGTTCGGCGTGGGCCCTCTGTCATATAGCTCAGCCAATCTTCCGGAGGTGGGATAACCCGATTTAGGAAGCTGCCCAGGCCAGAGATATCCTTCGGGGAGCGGAGCACATACAATGCCTCCCCCTTCTTCACGATCAGATGGAACGGATATCCCCATCGGTACGTTGCTCCTGCACCACGGATCTGGTCTAGAACTGGACGGAGAAGCGCCCGGCGTTTGAGGGTGTTTTGAGACAAGTCTGGGAGGATCTGGAGCTGTACCCCGTCAAATTTCACGGGCCTGCGCTGCCAAGCAGATCGGAGTATCTCCTCCTTGACGGTGAAATAGTGGACCCGGCACACTACGTCCCTTGGGGTTGATAAGTTGGGTATACTGGGGGCCCGCAGCTCTGTGGACCCATCCAGGATGATGGCAGCGGGTTCTACAGCGTCCAGCAGGGAAGCAAATATAGCCTGGATTGTGGCCCGTAGGTCCGGAGATCCAGTGGCCTCTGGGAGGCCGCGGACACGCAAATTGTTGCGTCTCCCTCTGTCCTCCATATCCTCCATGTGGAGTTGGAGGTCAGAGAGCCTGTGGTCAGGTCGCTGGGCCGCCGATTCGAGTACGGAGATCCTCGATTCTAGTGTGGAGCAGGCAGCAGAGACCTCCGTCACTGTCGAGGACAAGCCTCTCATCTCCCGTTTTACCTCTCTGAGGTCCTGACGTAGGGTCGCCTCGAGCCGGGAGACCATGGATTCAAAGTCACGCTTAGATGGGAGGTACCTCCACAAGGCCCGCATCCCCTCCGTAACGTCCGATGGTAAATCATCCGCGGTCTCCTCGTTTTCATCCTGGAGATCCGGCTCGTGCGGTCCGGGTGAGCTGGCTCCGTATTGGCATGCCTCTGGGGAGGGGGAGCCCCTTCGTCGGGTGCTGTGTGAAGGGACACGCGCTGAGGAGGAGGGCGCCATCTTGGTCTGGCCGCGTTCCATGGGGGCCGCGCTCCTCTGGGAGAAAAACTGTTGCAGAGAGGCATCGGGGATCGGAGTTTTCGAGCCTCCTGCTTTCCTGCGGGTCGACATCGTGAGATACGGTGAGTCAGAGGGCAAAGGTCGGTGGTAATAGTGCAGAAGATACGCTGATGCCGCGGAGCTCTCAATTCGAGCACCTCACACCGCCATGGCTAGGACGCGCCCCCCTGCTTCTCCCTCTCTCAGTCTGAGCAGCGCTTCACAGTGGATTTGACAGCAAGTCAAATTTATGTACAATCCATTGATGTATTAAGGAATACAGAGCTGCATTAATATCATATGTGTCTTTTATATCTGCCTGCAGTTTAGCTTCAAAGGAGAAAAATAAAGAAAAGAATGGGGAAGAGTTAAAACTGAGGTAGAAAGAGTATTTTCTCTTGTTTTTAAATTCTAACTATGCCATAGGAAGAACTATTACAGTCATATAACTAATGGAAAAAGCACTGCAGCTTCTAAGCATACCAAAGAATCAAATTAGCGGTAACATTTAATGTTTCACTTTAATTTATTACCGAACAGAAATGTATATTGAACTCTGCTGCAAATATTGATTAGTCGTGGGAGCTATTTGGGAAAGAATGCATGGGTACTCATTCATGCTACATAGAAATGAATCTGAGACAGCAGATGACCTAAGGTGCTTCATTTCACTGGAAGGGAAATTGGTACAAGTTTCTTGTTTGTACAAGTGCATCCGTGAATCTTGTGTGCATGTCCTTTAAACTCCTTCTGTGCTGAACTCTCTCAAATAAAACCCACTGTGTCATTTGCAACAATGTTTTCTCTCATCTGTTTGAAGTTAGCAGGTGCAACAAACAGAAAAATTATTTGCACAAAGGCTTATGTGAATAAAACAAGTGTTTTGCTTCTTGAATGAAATTGCTTGACTGTGCATTATTTGCTTTTTATTTCCCACTTCAATTGCAATTTGAGTGTCAGGGATAAATAAGAGACAAAGGTCGTACTGAAATGCTATACATGGATCAACACCTGTGGCCCCACTTGCACATTGCTACAAATTAGATTGGAAGATTTGGTGGAGTTGAACACAATGTAGCATGTGAATCGCAAAAGTAATTTCATTAAAAAGAACGTGCCATCAAAGCATGCCTCTGTTTTGTTCCTGAAGAATGATAAAGAAGGGATATACTAATGCCTGTGCAATCAGTATGGAAGCAGGACTGTTAATACGGTCAGTCAAAGTTAAGCATTTTTACTCTGGTAGCACCTTGCTAGAGACAGCAGGAGATGAGACTGCCACTCGTCTTCTGGCCCCTTAAGTCCTCAATGTAGTCCTATAACCAGGTGCATCCCTAGCCATTTTACAGCTTGGTGGTGGGGGCTGAAGGCGGCACTGTGGCCTCTACATCATCTAGCAACCAGTGATGTCATTGGATGCCAGGAGCTGAGTGGGAGCTGCCCAGAGCGTCCCAGGTTGCTAAGAGCTGGGAGGGAAAATGTGTATAGCAAGGGGGTGGCAGGCCATGTCGCTCTGCCTGCCACCACCCCCCAACATGACCCAAAGGGATTTCTCATGATAGGGAAAGCCGTAGATCTGGTGATAAAAAACCATTGGCTATAACAACCTCAAACTGCCTCCTTATAGGGAAGGCCGGCATATTACATACATAGGAAATAAGAGAAGATGTATGTCACATAGAACGCCACACTAAATAGGAGCCATGGATACAATATCTTTGTTTTAAAAACTTTCTTTAAAAGAGAACTATAGCCAAACCTCTTTTAGTCTCAGAAGTACATTAGTGAATGTACTCCTGTGATCCAAAGTCAGCATGCAGCAGGCATATAACCCGCTATAAGCTGACAGCACAGAGCTGTGCTGCAGCCAGGAAATATCCCAACAATATTGTCAGAATCCACCCCGCTGCCTGATTGACAACTGGATCTGCCTCTCTAAAGCCAGAG
This sequence comes from Nanorana parkeri, assembly GCF_000935625.1. NCBI lineage: Eukaryota > Metazoa > Chordata > Amphibia > Anura > Dicroglossidae > Nanorana > Nanorana parkeri. Next base: position 451,860 of record NW_017307092.1, read on the forward strand.
CCAGCTGCGCCAACCACCTCCTCTATCTGTCTCTCCAAAGAGCTCTAGAGGAACAGACAGGGGAGGCGGGAATCCCTGTGGGGAGTGGTGAATGACAGTCACCAATTTCTGCAGGAAGAAGCCTTGAGCTGAGCAATCAGTGGTTTGTGATCACTCAGTTCTCAAGCTATAGAGCCGACGTGTGACAGCAGCAGTGTCACACAGCATATAAAACTATTGGGAAGAATACATTTTACTCTCCAAATAGTTGTCCTTTAATAGTAACAAAGCTTTCTAGGCAGACCTTAAAATGGAACTTTAAAGTGGAAGCTTTTAAATGCATACTATGGGTTGTATTTATAAAATATTCACAGAGCGAAAAGCTCTGCACGTACCTAAGTTTTAGATTTGCAGTACCTTATGGTCCTTTGAATTCCTGTGTGCCTCGGCTCTATCTAGTGACCATAATCCGCCATGACTTTAAGCTTAGCTGTTCACACTACTGTTCACTCTGGGATTGTTTTATACATGCACCCCAAGTCTCTTCTACAATAAATGCTTCTTATCTGCCTGCTACCAAACTTGCTTAGATTGCTACACTGAGCTGTGCATGCACAGTTCGGTGTACAATCTCAGTATGCCTTAATGCTGGGAAAAATTAAACCTGTTCACATGCATGGGAGTTAGGTCATCCCAGGCAAACCAATCAAGATGGTTGAAGGTCCATACCCAGTAAAAAAAAAAGACTGGGCTAATATGGCAACACTGGTGAGCGAGCTTGCAGACTTTATAAGAAATTATGGACACCGACACTCCAAGGTAGAATAACGTCTTTTTATTGACGTTTCATGCAACAATACACTTATTGCAATAAGTGTATTGTTGCATGAAACGTCAATAAAAAGACGTTATTCTACCTTGGAGTGCCGGTGTCCATAATTTCTTATACTATTCAGACGGTGGCCATCCGTCGACTACTGATGCACCCAACCTGTTACTATGGATCAGCGGTAAGGAGTGCAATTGGTACATGGACTGTAACTGCTTGCAGACTTTATGTCGCTGGAGTGGAGATAAGTGTTGGTTAGTTAGTTCCACTTTAACCTAGATGTACGCCCTATCTGAATGACGTTTAATTTGCTTAAGAAGTTTGTGTCATAATTGCTATTTTTTGTACATCCTTTGTTTCATCCCAGTACTGCTGACCTCCTACTCCCTCCCTGCAGCTACTTCTTGTCTAATTGCACTCAGTCCATCAATGAGTGCATGGCATTTCTAAGAATGGGTTCCTGATGGTGACAGCAGTGAATTTTCCATGTGTAATGTGTTGAAATGGCAAGTCTCTATCAGTAGTCCCCATCTGTAGTCTCCACCAGTAGTCTCCATCAGAAACCCATGTGACAGGGTGATAATGCAGGAATAAATTTAGAAGGCAGGGACAGAGTATGGCCATCTGAAAACAGGTAGTGCCTGAACTATGTGCCTATACAGGTATTGCTTTCTTGAAAAATGCAGATTTTAAAATTATGAAAATTATTTTTTTAAACTGCATTAACATGTTAAAACTTATGTGCGATATTAGTGCCTTCACAACAAACAGCACCTACTCGGTCACATACAAGGAGCCCCACAGCATCAAGCTGTAGCAAAACTTTGTGACAGTACGTTGGCAGATAAGGCACTATATGGACAAGTCTGACAATGGAATGACAGTTGTGACATTACACAGGTGACTATGGCACTACATAGACAGCTGTAAAAACACATGTGACAGCAGTAGGCTGCTTTATCCCCCTTCAGCCACATGTATAGACATGTGGCTGAAGGAGACAGAGAAGGAAGAGAGAGCAGAGTGAAGGATACGTTGAGCTCTCTCCTGCACTACCTATTTTCTATAGTAGTAAAAGGCCGACAAAGGGTTCCTTGAATGGATTTGTAAAACTGGCATCACAAATCAAGTCAGCCAATCCCTGAGTGGTTCAGGAATTACAGACAGTATAGAGTTTGCTCCATTACATGCTGCCAGTAGTTGGCTCCCTATATTATAGAGGTACACACAGTCCAACCCTGGCAGTACATCAGAAACCTGCCTAAACCCCTGTAACTTATTGAACAGCCATAGCATAACTATTTTTGTGGAAAAGGGTAGCAACAAGCGTGAAGTTACCTTTATTAGTTGGGTATGTAGCATGATGACAGAACGTTGGTAAAGTAGAACACCTTAAAAAGAGAACTATGGGGTAAGTGTTTTTCCCCATAGTTCTCTTAAGGGTCACGGGAGGACATATACAAACCTCCTCCTGTGACCCAAATCTCAATGTATCGCGAGCTGACAGCTGGCTCTGCCTATCCAGAGGCAGAGCCAGCTGTACCCGCCCCTCCCCCATCCATTCCTCCAGTCAGCGCTGGAGGATCGGAGTGGGGAGGGTGGGAATCCCTGCAGGGAGCCGTGACTGACGGTCACCACTGTCTGCAGGGTGATGATTGAGAAGTGAGTGAGCGACAGTATGTGTTCGCTCACTTCCCGATCTATTTAGCTGACGTGTGACAGTTTCGTTGTCACACGTCGGCCCGAGCTATGAGGATGAGTGATTTTCACTCACCTTATAGTTCTCCTTTAAAGGATAGTTATTCATTTTTTCAAATAAGTTAGTAAAATAATATTGCAGTATTTAAGACTACTCTCAAAGTAATGTTCAGCTATTTGGCCAATAACACTAGGGACTTTAGTTAACCCTGCACTAAAATAATAATCTTTTTACCAAGGACACTTAACATTACCCTTCTTACTCATAACTCTAAAAGTACTTTTTTTATTTGGTGATGTGAGCATTAAAGCAAAAGTCAAGGCAAACAGCTGAGTATGCCTTGACTCAGCTGGGGTGTGTGATCAACAAGACTGGCTGAACAAAAATATTAATTCTTTGAAGATAAAACAGTAATATGTATACATTTCATCTCTGTGTTTTATTGATTGCCTGGAGATACATTTTTGCTTTCATAAAAAATATATAGAATATTTTTCATAATGTGTTATAAGAATAGCATAAGAAATACTGAGTATTTCAGGGGTATTCACGAAAGGGTGAAGGGTTTGGAGATGGCCGGAGAAGTGAACAATATAGATCAGAAAAGCTGATTTGGAAAAATTCTACAATTCAGCTCACTTTCCAGTTCAGCTATTGTGGCCTAAATTGTTCACTTCTCCTGCCTTCTCCAAACTCTTCACCCTTTTGTGAATAACCCTGTTTGAATACAGGGCTTATCAGATTTAAGTAGGGTATACACGGTTTAAATTTCAAATAAATTTAACTGGTTTCAGAATGTTCATATGCCTTTCTAATCGATCATTAACGGAGTCAAATTGATGATCAGAGTGATGAAAAAATTCAAAGGAGCATGTTAGAAAATTGTTCTCGATTGAACAAAATTCTGAATGTGGTTTTGTTTGGGAAACTCTATTCCTTCCAAAATCAAATGTTAAGTGAAATCAAATGAAATTTCAGATGACAATCGCCAAGTCTCTGATGAGATTATTGAACATTCTAACAGGATTTTTCGTATGAACGTTCATTTGAAAATCTACCTGTGTATACCCTACTTTACTAACGTTATTGACTATTGTTGCTACTATGCCCCCTTCTTCTTGTTTACTGTCTTTACTGGTGCTACAATTAATAACTGCTGCTCCTTTAGATAAATAAACAGATAGATAGCCCCCCCATCCCTGTTATACGTATAGCCACAGAATTAAACAAGCCGGGTCAGTAACAGACCCAGATACAGGACCGCAGAACATAGGAAGGCTATTGATCACTCAGCACTGGAGGCTAGGATGTCACAGCCTTAAATAGCTAATTTGGTGCCACAGCCTGTAATGTGTGCATCCACATGTCTGCATGGCGAGGAGCATGAATACATCCAGACCTAAACAGAGGCACATTGTAGTGCCCCCTTCTATGAGCTAAACTGTGCCCACACATACTGGCCGCACAGGCTAATTCTGGTTTCCTAGCAGAAGGATAGAAACTTTTTTTATGCAGGAATCATAGTGTACATATTCTGCTTATTAAATACTACCCTTTGTCTAGCTTAAAAAGTTGAATCTTTCCTTTCAGGAGTAGTAATCAATAGATATATCAGGTACCTACTTGCAATAGGAGAGCACCTAATAGGCATACACAGCACACTAATACCTAAAACCTTCCTAAGCTATGTTTGACAGTGAGAACACCTACTGTATCATAGAGCATCATGAAACAATACAGGACAATGACAAATATACTCATTTTTTTATCCATTTAAATCTGTTTTATATTGTCACCTGCTGCTTAGCGGTGATTTTAAGTAGCTTTTAATTGAATCAATCCGCCTGGCTTTTGCGAGCACTTACTGCATTAATGTATTAAATTGTAACATCAACATGACATAGATCACACCCTCAGGACAAGCACAAACAAATGATTCTGTTCAAAGCAGATACTGTTTACTTGTAAAGGGTTTTATTTTAGACATGTAAATAGACTTTTGTATCCAAGTGATTCTACCAGCCCTCCATATCAGAAAAATGCAGAATTATTCATGTCACCAAAAAAAAACAAAAAAACTCCATTCATCCATTCAGACTCCACAAAGACAATGCACTGTGATGGTCCTGCCAGATTCACTCTATGTGAGATCTTAAAAACATGATCTTGAAAGGCCTGATTATGTTTCCCTATTCACTCATCTATACCGCCACTGATGTGCTCATTAGGTAAATTGTATAATCTGTGCACGTTCACATATTTCCTCTGATGAAGGGCTTGAGCTGAGTACCTATTATATAGCCTAAGAACTTAAATGCCAAAAAAATGTCATTGACTCATGTTTGAATCTCTGTTTTCTCAACCCTTTATGGATGAAATCATAAAGGGTGTTCATTTTTATCCTAGGCCATCTCAAAATAATATAGATTGCTCTATGATGTTCAGTAGTAATTTCTAGCTGTGATAAACTAGATAATGATGATGATGCTTTTAATGACAGTGGTGATGATGAAGATACAAGGAAGTAATGGGAAACAAGGAAGAAAGGAAAGGAGGGAGGAAAGGAAGGAGGTAGAAGGAGGGGGGTGAAAGCATATCTTAGACTGACCAAACATTAAAGGGTTATTAAAGCCTTAGCTTTTTTGCATATATCTACTGCTAGCAAGCAGAAGATATATGCAAAAAGTTTTGTTTTTCAAAACACTTTAAAAGAGGTTAATACTTACCTGTGTCTTCCCTGCGCGCTCCCGTCCGAAAATGTGAAAATTCTCGGGCGGCAGCAAAGGATCTTGGGGCGCGCGCATGCGCAGTTCACATTTTCGGCCGGGACACGAGGATGGACACAAGTTAAGTCTATGGATATGTGCACCCGCATGCAGACAGCGCGGGACAGGAAGTGCCAGCAAGCCCAGAGGAGTCAGCACTGGATCGGACATGCGCTGGAGAGAAGGCTAAAAACATAAGGAAAGAAGAAGACTATTGGATTAAGAGACATCATTTAAGGTAAGTGTTTTAATTAACATTGGGATGAGGGGAAAAAAAGTTGCCTTTAATGTCACTTTAATACTAGTAAAATGCTTGACTGCCTCATCCACACTAAACAGTGTGGATGGGTAAATCTCCCCTGCAGGCTATTGAATTCTGACAGCATTGGGTGTGTCGCTGTTAATAAAACCTGAACAGTGACTGCAGTGAATCAGTTGAGGATTTTCAGACCAGCTCCTTTGTCAAAAGTCAATGAAAAAATCAACTCTTGTGGTGGAAGGGTGCCACTCTTGTGGTGGAAGGGTGCCAGTTAGAAGACTCGGCTGAAATGCGACCAGTGTATGGCACTAAACACCGAAATTAAATTCTAAAAATGTATTTAAGCACCTTACCTATTAACAAAAATGTATCTTATTTGTGTATCACTCAGCTGTGGATCCTCAAATCATCTCTGAATTCATGCTGATACTGTCCGTCTGACTGGAGGGTGGCTACTAAACATGAGATTGCAGTCCATCACGGGAGTGAGCTTGGAGTGGTGGCTACTTTACAACACACACAGGGACCATGAGGAACAAAAGTAGCCATCCTCCAGAAGGAAGGACAGTGTAAACACCAATTCAGAGATGATTTGAGGATCTACAGCCGAGTGATGCACAAATAAGCTACAGTTTTGTTAATAGCTAAGGCACTTGAATGTATTTTTAAGGGCTAACTCATGATTTTAGTTCCACATTAAGATAAAAACAAAGATAGAATATATCCCAGTTTACTAGTGCTTATATGTGGTAGCTGCAATTTTTAGGCTAGGAACATTATTGGAAAGTACAGAAAATACCTGTTGATCTTGCCAGAAATGCAATGCCCTTGTCACTTCCTGTAAGCTGAAAACAAAGCATAAACATCCTTATCTTTATGTAGTGTCAACTACTTGTCACATCGATCCACCGAGTAATGGCGACACACAGGCGGTCATGTTTGAAGTCCACCACTACTGTACTGTCTCTTCATATTTTGTAAAGTGCTGCACAAACTGTTGGTGCTATATAGATACTGTGTATAAATCCTGTCTCCAATACAAAATATATTATTCAATTGATGGAATTGTTTGACATAATTTGCATAGAATTCTTAACATGCAGTAAGTAAAAATCTGAGGGACACAGGACAGGGCTGCATCAGTTCTCAATGTTGCACAAAGGAGAAATATTGCTCTCAGGACAGTGTCAGGAAAGTCTCTCATCACTTATAAGTGATGAATCTGCCAATCTACAGGCATCTTTAATACTGTCAGTTAAACTATCTCTGCATGGAATGATTATCTGATGGATATGTAATCTGCAATCAAACGATGATAACTGTCTCTAAAGTTCAGTATGATATATTGCTTTTATGTGTGAATGTAGAAATTATGCAAAATTAAAAAAAGAGGAATAAAAGGTTATCTTTGTCAAACTTTAAGTATTGTGGACACTCTGAAACTTGTTTAACCATAGTGACAAATCAGTCAATAAATCATTGCAAATCATGCAGCTGGAACAGTCAAAGCAACACTTGGCACACTCCTTCTTTTGGCAGCAATTACAGACTGGCAAAATCGACTACTCAGGAACAGCAGGCACACTGACCTTGAGTTGTTTAGCTTGACCAAGACACTGGTGCCAGCTTTCTGGAAACTGGATTGCTTATCAGACATGGGCACTTTCATGATATTGCCATTTGAAGTGTTGGGCAAATGTATTATACTATAACTGTAGTTAGTTTACGTTCTGGATTTACAGCACATATTAAATAGCCAATTTGAAATAAACGAAAACAAAAAACAGATATTCCTAATGATCTTAGTACAGCCATAGATCACACAGGTGATGGCTTAGTGTATATGTCTATGGCTGTTGGAATTAGTGCCTGCTGGGTACATTTAAACCATTTTAACTGGTTCCAGAGATAGATGATCATGGAAAATAGTGGAAGTATAATAAATGAATGGGACATTGTTAGATATTATAAAATACTATATTATTAGTTATATGAGTGTCTATTTTAAAAGTAATATTTGTCTTTCCCATATTTTCAAACTTTTTCATCCATGTTTTGTTATTATAATAAATGTAGCAATCTATAGATTAGCCACAAGAAGTGCAGTGGATTAGCATATGCAATAACTCTGCCTCTCTGTATAACCACTGTTGAGATCCACACAGGGAATACACTAATATACTATACCAAAAGTATGTGGACACCCCTCCAAACTACTAAATCAGTTGTTTTAGCCACTCCCTCAGGTACATAAAACCAAGCCATAGTCATATGCAAGGATGCTGTTATTTCTACAGCGATTATCGCAAGTACGATCTGCATGTCCAAGATGGGCAGATTGTATGCTTTTTTAATTACCTTACAACCATCGCAAGACGATAGTTGTAAGGTCTGTGGCCAACATTACACACTTTGTGTAACGCCTCCTTACCCACTCAGTTCAACCCTATTAACCTCTTGCCATCCGCCCGGACGGACGGCACTGCTGCATTGGCGGGCACGCACGGGCAGAAAAGACCCGTCCAATGCGAACACCCGGTACCGGGTGTGTCACAGTAATGAATTAGAAGGCTAATTGCAAGTTAGGTGTTCTTGCAACAAATCAGTGCCTGACTTCACAAATGCTCTTTTTAACTGAATGGGTACAAATTCCCACAGACACACACCAACATTTTGTGGTAAGTATTTCTAAAATAGAAGGCGGTTGTTATAGCCACAAAAGTGGTGGAATTTCAATTCCATATTTCTATACTTAAGCTTACTAAACAAGGTATCCAAAGACGTAGAGGAGGGTAGGTGCTGGGTAATAAGTGAAAGGAATGTGAGAGAGGCATGGGGCACTGTACAGCTGGAAGCAGAAGATAAGTCTAGAAGTTGCAGATGCTAAGGTGGCACAGCAAAGACTCAAACTGTAGATGCAGCAAAGGTACAACAGAGACTGCAGGTAAATTCAAGGTGCTGCTATACTGCAAGAACAGAAGAGTCTCTGGTAGTTGCAGAGATGCAGTGAGGCTGCAGGTGCAGGGCTGGGATATCAGCAGAGATTATGATAGTTGTTGAGGACAGTGAAGCTGAAAAAGTGGCTGCATCCAAACTGTAGCGTATAGTTCAGGGTAGCTTTAGCAGCTCAGGGTAACGTTTAAACTAATGTGTATAGCTCAGATAACAATTTGGCTCAATGATCGAGTGATGAGAGCACATCCTACTTGAGTTAAATTGAAGTTACCGTCACGTGATGCATCCTGTACAACCCAGATATGGCCACGTAAGACATGGGAGGCACTGATACTGGAATGCAGTAGATGAGTAGCCGTGACACCTGTGTAAACTAACCATAGAATAGCTGCCCCATGTACATATATAATAGAAAGATAAACATTTTTAAAACTATTTGCACATATTGATAAGATTACTGATCATTTTTACCTTTGTGTGTGTGTATATATATATAATTACATATTCACTTTATAAATATAGCAAGCCACCCTCTATATATCATTACAAGCTGAGAGAAAAGTCATACTCAGGACACATTAAATGAGAAACATGTCTATCACTGTCCTATGTTATGTCATTAATGAGAGGTTCACCATCCACGACTATTTTTGGTACTCAGAACTTTTTCTAAACCAGGTAAATACTTACACATTGTTTTTTTTCCATGGGTGAGGAATGTTGTACAATAGATGTGGCTTTACTGAGTTACATAATGTCGTTATGGAAGAACTCTAGGCAAAAATTTCATTAACACTTGCAGTGGGGCTATTCCGGCACTACAATGGTTACCTGCTTGTTTTTGCCTAGAAAAAATAGTTATACTAACCTAATCCTCTGAGCCGGCCATTCTTAGAACAGTCCTTTGAGCATCTCTTCCCCTCCTCTCCAGCGGTCTGGGATCCTTGAGTTATCATGTCCAATGCAGACATGAGGACACTGAGGCACATACCATCGTTGCAGAGGAGGTGGAGGGAGGTTGGAGAGATGCTGCTGACTCTGAAGTTTGGAAGAGTATAACTTTTTTGTACCCTAGGCAAATAATGAGCAGTTAACACTTGCAGGGGTAGCCCCACTTCAAGGGTTAATAACATTTCTGCCCAGTTTTTCTTTAAGAGGCCTATTTATAATAATGCAACAATATGGTTAAACCATGGCCAGATCACTGATTTTCTTTTTAAAGCACCCTTTTATACAGAGATCATACTGCAGAGCACCAACAGGAAATATGAGCTTTGCTGACTGGAGAGCTTGGGGGGTTGGCACATTGGGCTGCTACAGAGAGACCACTGTGTACACACCTATAATGGCAATCATTTTCTTCAGCATATTGGTGTGTGACATGTTTTTCTATCTCAGATCAGATTTTTTTGATTCAGTTAAAGTCAAGTTTAAGTACACTTTTCTTTTCCTTTTTACCATTTTCAAATTCTCCCTGTGGCGCCTCCCACTCTGTCAATTTTTTGGATGGATGCGGTGAGTGATCTGCACCTAGGAACCCCTTGTGAACAAATTAGCCTCTAGAACTACTATAACCTTCCTCCATATATGTAACAATATAATATTAAACACACATCTAATGAAATATATCAGAATGTGTAAACTTGAACTTTAAAGCCCATAGCATCTGTATAATGTTCCGTACATTTTTAAACCATCCGTTTTTTCATGTCCTTATTATTAGTATGCAGTGTTGGTTCTAGACTTGTTTTAGGCTCTTCTTTAGTGAACAACACAGCAGCAGAAGGCTTTGAGCTTGGTATTCATTGTTCTGCTCACTGTAGGAAACTACCCATATATTGTAAAGCAGTATGTGTAGCCGGTAAGCCACTGAATACAAACTACAATAAATATTGATGAAATCTGCAATGCTGCACTAGTACACAGACATCGACATGCATGGCGGCTTCTGTGTCTCTCTACAGGACCTCAGAAGCTCTCATGGCGCTCCTCGGCTCTCTGGGCACACGGGCTCAGATGCATCCTTTGCATCTTAGGTTTCACATCTTCTCTGGCAGCTTTATACCTTTAAGCTGCTTGTTAGCCCCAGTCCCTTTCTCGTGCAGGCTTAGTTACAGTCTTTGTAGACAGGCTCCAGCCTGCTCAGTTGGCAGTCAGCCAGCAGTTTATTAAGCATCACAAAACCTCTGGCTGTGCTGTGCCTGCTGGATTCTTTATATTACTGCTCTTGTGACAGAAGCTACATTCCTATAGGCATCCCTCCAAGATGCAGCTGTAGGGTTCTAGTTCCTCTCTGTGCTGTTATGAATGGAAATTGATTTCATAATATAGGAAGTGTTTCATTTGAATCATGTTCAAAGGAATAAATCTATTTTATTGCTCTTCAGAGGCCTAAAATGTATGTGAGTGTAAAATGTGTCCTTTTTTATTGAAAGATATACATCAGGATAGATGGTTATAGTTTAGGAAGAAAAAGTTTATCAGATTTCCTCTACAAAGCAGAACAATACATAACTGTCATATAGCTACCAATTATTCCTCATTTGGAAGGGCTGTTCCTGAACTAAATCTCTCCTTCTTTCCTCTTCAGTTCTTCTTTTTGGTCTGATGTATTGACATATTTTTTAAAAATACTACCAAACGTGTAATGTAGTCTAAACCTTTCATCTGACCTCTATATTTTTGCATGTGTTATTTTGAAGCACCAGTATAAAGGAAAAGCAGTTGTGGGGAAAAAAACTTGTGTGTTTAACCAATTTTTGTTTTTGTATAGTAACTGGGAGCATGGCAGGGATGTGTTCTTTGCCTACAAAGTTTTACTCAAAGACACCATAGAATGTTGTAAGATTTGCTGTCACTAGCTGGGTGCAGGTCCTGATTCACACATTGGAAATCTTAAGCTCAGATTGAGATTCAGAGTGTAAGGAGTGCCCAGTTTTACCAAAAGGTAGATGGGGGAGGTATATTATAAGAGCTGATGAGATGACAGGCCACTGAAACACATTTTAAATTTGCCAGACAAGACAAATTACAGGTATCAATCAGAAATTAAGGTATGGATGTCTCAATGTGAGTTTAAATGCACTTGACCCTCCTTGAGGTCTTGATTTGAGGTCTAGTTCCAGGGAGGGTGCTGTTGCCTTGTGTAGGTCACTATTGTTGGTTATGTGTCTAGATGAAGCAGTGAGATCTTGAAAAATGCTGAATTAAGTTTTACTTGTTTAGAAGAACATTACATGTATGAATATGGCATTGTGAAGAAAACATATTGGGTAAAAAAACTTCCTGAATTGCACAACATCACCATATATAGCTCAAAAGACAATTTACAGTCAGTAATACAATCAGTATATGCTGTTGTACTACCAACAAATATGCCCCTATGGTAAAATAGTCCCTATGGTAAAAACCAGGGCATGCAGCTTTTGATAAAATTGTATTGCAAGTACAATTTGAGGTACAACGAAGATAGACAAATACAAAACACAGAGTTCAGAATGCACTGGTAGCAAGGTCAGCAACGAGGATAACAAGTCAGGATATAAAGGTCAAGGTTTACCAGAAAGCAGCACAAACAGGCAAAACAGGTGCCAAAAGAAACCTTTGACAGGGCTCTGTTCCAGTTAGATTTGTTCCTTTTCCTAGAAATAAATAACAGCAATGGTTACATAGATAAATAGTTACATACTTAGTCAGTGGGAAAAGGAGTCACGTGTCCAGTGGTTCCATAAAAAAACAAAAAAAACAGTACCCTACTGTTGATCCAGTTAAAGTCAAAAGACCATTATAAAGCATGATGCAAGGGTATAAAATGCCATCCTGATCCTCAGTAGGTTAACTCCAGAAGTCAACATTCTACTTTCCTTTCTGCAAATAATAAATATCACATTTAGTTAGCTAATTTGTATTGAAGCTATAGTCTATTGTAGGAGTGATCTTGGTGCATTTTGAGGATCCAGAGCCCAGTGATACACAAGCTTCATTTTTTTAAATGGTTACGGTAATTTAATGTATTTTTAGGATTTAACACCTGAGTTTATTGTTGCTTCAAGAGACATTTAAGGGAAATATCAAGGGTGAATACTCAAAGGGGTATACTCAAAGGTTAGCCAAATCTTTTTTTTTTTTAAACTTATGTCCTCCGTGTCTTTTATTAATCTAGTTGCCTTTCTCTGCTTTTTTTTCCCAGTTCCACCACCTGTTTTGTATAGGGGCACAGTTACAGTATGCCCCTTTCCCTTGTTGTGGTAGATGTGGCCTGTATGTTACAAAGCCTTAAAAGGTGATGCAGCTTTAATGTTGTACCATAGAATCTGTACCTCTGTTCTAAAGTACTAAAAGATCATTGCAACTAAATGTATGCTTCCATTAGCAAACATGAAAAATACAGTAAAAGACCAAGCAAAACATCTCCTCTCTACTGTGCTGGATTCCCTTACCCGTTTGGACCCAGACTTGAAGACTTTTCTGCTTGTGTCACAGATATTTTTTTAAAATAAAGCTTATTAAAGTGTTATAGGAGTTAAACCTTAGCAGATACATTTTAATGTGAACTTCAGGGCCAATTTTTAATTAATAGAGCCTGTACTTACACAACATCTGGTACCATAAATTAGGGATCGACCGATTATCAGATCTACTGATAATTGGGGCTAATATTCCTGCATTTTTAAATTTTTGGTATCAGTAAAATGTACCGATATTACTGATAATAAACACTGTGGGAATTTGTCTGGCCGGCATCCCTCGATCAGCTGATCGAAGGAGCTGATCAGTAAATATACCTAGGAACAGAGCTGGCAGCCACTGTCAGAATACAGAAAAAAGAAACAGCAGAAAGCAGGGGAAGTAATAGTGAGCCTGCAGGCCCATGTGATCTGTTACTATCTGCCTGAGTCTTGTTTTTCCTGGCAAGTATCAGTACTTTAATTTTCCTTCATGTGGACCAAAAATAATTCAAGTTGAGAATGAGCCACTGGTTGCCATCTTTCCCTCATTTTGATTTTTGTGTTGTTCCAGAAAACAGAACCCCTGTCATTCTCAGAACAGACAGAACACAAAATAAACTGTGTAAAATCAGGAAAGCAAACAAGTAATAAGAAAAGGGATGCAGGGAGAACAAAATCTACTTAGAAATGAGGGATAGACCTGCAATCACAGCACAAGGCTCTGCATGACCAAGGGAGGTCCCTATGTTTGACACCCCTGGATGTGTCAATACCTGAATAACCTTAATGAAGGCTCTTGGTCTGATAAGAGACATTGATTTACCAAAAAAACAGAATGAACTCTGGCTACTTTTCTCACATTTTTCCTTGCTATATTAAGTCTTTAGTGGTGACAGTAACCTAATGTTTTTCTTCTGCATTTCAGGTGGGTGTGTTCAATACTTGTGAGTATTTAAGAAAACCTGCTTTGAGAAAAATATATAATCTTCCACCGCTGATCTCCCCTTCTGAAAATGATTGTTGCCTTGCTATCATGCTGAGTGGCTTGAATATTTGCAGTCTTTAGAGCAGGGTTGATGTATGCTTGTTCAGGCAGGTAGCATCTTCAGAAGGAGAACAACAATGGCAGTTAACATACCTCACTTAGGGCTCATTCACACCAGCCTGTACATTAAAACAGCCTTTCTTAACCAGGTGCTGTGGCTCCCTGGTGTACCTTCTAGCTTTCTCAGTGGTCCCTCTGTATTTTGTGGCTGTGGTACTGTGATGTAAAGACGGAGGTGAAGGGGGACCTCATGTAAAGGGAGAACTCTGATGTAAATGGGTCAACTCTGATGTGAAAGGGGGTCTCCTGATGTGAAGCGGCAGCAACTGATGCAAAGGGTGACTCTGATTTGAAAAGTAGGGGGGGATCTTGATTTAAAGGAAGCACTTCAACGTGAAGGGGTGTTGCCAAAGCATGGGTGTGATCTTTAGGGGCAATGATTGGTATGAAGTAAACCATAACATAAACAATAAAAAAAATACTGCTATGTCAATGAATAAACACACTATGTGCTACTATTTTTTATTTACTTATAATTGAAAGGCATCTGTCTTTGGCTATAGGGTACAAGCAGGGACATCTCTATAATGATGCAGCCTGGGGTTGTTGACTCAGACGGCATCTCTTTGGGTCACATGGGCAGGTGGCAGGTAAAGGGGCATAACTGCTCTGCTGCACAATGTTTGCATCGTGCCTGCAGACCCCTTTGCTTCCAGAGCAGAGGTTGATAAGAGCCAGGCAGGGAGATGTGTAAGGGCCATACACATCTTTCTGGGACACTCTGGCAATTACAACCCCCCCCCCCCCCTGTC